>NC_081360.1:105272309-105344809 GCF_030684315.1 Stegostoma tigrinum
TAGAACGGGGGGAAATTGCAGAAATAGAGAGTGGTGAGGCTACAGAGAGGTATTAAAATGGGGTAAGAGGTTTAAATGAATTACTGTCCTAGAGGAAGTGGCATTTGACATGACAGGCTGAGATAACGCGGTGTGGAGCTGGATGAACAGAGCAGGCCAAGCAGCGTCAGAGGAGCAGGAAAGCTGATGCTTTGCGTCTAGACCCTTCTTCAGAAATTGACAGGCTGTTGTAGAAAATTGGTCACGTATCCTCAAGCCAGGTCTGAAAGTTGCAAATGAAGATGCTGCTTGGCCTGCTGTGTTCATCCAGCTCCACACCTTGTTATCTCAGATTTGTTTGTAATTGTTTGGTGCACACTCTCTAGCTGCCTGCAATAGGACTGGAACTTTCAGTCAGTTGGAGCATATTCTGTCAGATCCCGAACACAGAAACAAGACCTCAACATGACTACAGTGCTGGCTGCTCACTCATAGCTTTGAGAGCACGGAATAGACCTGCCTGCAGACAGAAATAAGGGGAAAGAAACTAGTGTGATACTCTGCTCTGCCTTCTACATTCCCAATGATTGATTAAGGCTCCAAGGCTAATTCATTATCAACACAAATTATCATGGGGTGTTCCAGGATTTCTCAGAAACAGAGTGAGCAAGCTTGAACAACTCCGGGCAGGTTAAAATAAAACACTGGCAACACAATGCTCAAACACATGGCAGGGAATGTCGTCCAACTTTAATTTACACAAGTCTTTGTTCATTTCTTCACTCGGGAGAAAAGTTGGCAAGACCCTTAAGGTAGGAGTGTGATGGAATACTCCCCCCACTTGCCTGGATGGGGGCAGCCCCAACAACACTCAAGAGGCTCAACACCATCCAGGACAAAGCAGCCGCTTGATTGGCACCACATCCACAAACATCCCACTCCCGCCACCACCGACACTCAGTAGCAGCAGTGTGTACTATCTACAAGATGCTCTGCAGAAATTCACCAAAGATCCTCAGACAGCACCTTCCAAACCCACAACCACTTCCATCTAGAAGGACAAGGGTGGAAGATACATCCCTTGCAAGTTCCCCTCCAAGTCACTTATGTAAGAACATAAGAACTATGAGGAGGAGTATGACATTCGGCCCCTCGAATGCTGCACCATTCAGTAAGATCATGTTTGATCTTCTGTGGACTGAGCTTCACTTACGCACTCACTCGCACAAAACCTTAATTCTTTCACTATTCTAAAATCTCTCTATCTTTGCCTTAAAAAACAATAAATAAGGTAGCCTTAGCTGTTTCACTGAGCAGGGAATTCCATGGATTCCCAACCCTTTGGGTAAGAAGTTCCTCCTTAGCTCAGTCCTAAATCTCTCCCCCTTATTTTGAGGCTGTACCCCTAGTTCTAGTTTCACTCACCAGAGGAAACACCCTTCTTGCTTCTATCTTATCTATTCCCTTCATAATATGAGATGTTTCTGTAAGATTCCTCCATCATTTTTCTAAATTCCAAATGAGTACAGTCCCAGTATACTCAATCTCTCCTATATGGATTTCAGCAAGGCGTTCAATAAGGGTCCCCACAGTAGGCTATTGTACAAAATGCGGAGGAATGGAATTGTGGGAGATATAGCAGTTTGGATCGGAAATTGGCTTGCTGAAAGAAGACAGACGGTGGTGGTTGATGGGAAATGTTCATCCTGGAGACCAGTTACTAGTGGTGTACCGCAAGGGTCGGTGTTGGGTCCACTGCTGTTTGTTATTTTTATAAATGACCTGGATGAGGGCGTAGAAGGATGGGTTAGTAAATTTGCAGACGACACTAAGGTCAGTGGAGTTGTGGATAGTGATGAAGGATGCTGTAGGTTGCAGAGAGACATAGATAAGCTGCAGAGCTGGGCTGAGAGGTGGCAAATGGAGTTTAATGCAGACAAGTGTGAGGTGATGCACTTTGGTAGGAGTAACCGGAATGCAAAGTACTGGGCTAATGGTAAGAGTCTTGGTAGTGTAGTTGAGCAGAGAGATCTCGGTGTCCATGTACACAGATCCTTGAAAGTTGCCACCCAGGTTGACAGGGCTGTTAAGAAGGCTTACAGTGTTTTAGCTTTTATTCATAGAGGGATTGAGTTCTGGAACCATGAGGTTATGGTGAAGCTGTACAAAACTCTGGTGCGGCTGCATTTGGAGTATTGCGTACAGTTCTGGTCACCGCATTATAAGAAGGATGTGGAAGCTTTGGAATGGGTGCAGAGGAGATTTACTAGGATGTTGCCTGGTATGGAGGGAAGGTCTTACGAGGAAAGACTAAGGGACTTGAGGCTGTTTTCATCAGAGAGAAGAAAGTTGAGAGGTGACTTAATTGAAACATATAAAATAATCGGAGGATTAGATAGGGTGGATAGGGAGATCCTTTTTCCTAGGATGGTGACGGCGAGCACGAGGGGGCATAGCTTTAAATTGAGGGGTGAAAGATATAGGAGAGATGTCAGAGGTGGTTTCTTTACTCAGAGAGTAGTAAGGGAATGGAACGCTTTGCCTGCAATGGTAGTAGATTCGCCAACTTTAGGTACATTTAAGTCGTCATTGGGTAAGCACATGGACGTACATGGAATAGTGTAGGTTAGATGGGCTTGAGATCGGTATGACAGGTCGGCACAACATCGAGGGCCGAAGGGCCTGTACTGCGCTGGAATGTTCTATTAGATAATCCAACCCTCTCAACTCTGGAACCCACCTGGTGAAACTCCTCTGCGCCCCCTCCAGCGCCAGGACATCCTTCCTCAAGTAAGGAGACCAAAACTGCACACAGTACCCCAGGTGTGGCCTCACCAGCTCCTTATACAGCTGCAGCATAGCCTCCCTGTTTTAAACCCCATCCGTCTCACAGTGAAGGACAATATTCCATTTGCTGCCTTAATTACCCGCTGCACCTGCAAACCAACCATTTGTTATTCGTGCACAAAGACACCCAGGTCCCTCTGCACAGCAACATGCTGCAATTTTTTACCAGTCAAATAATAGTCTCCTTTTACTGTTATTCCTAGCAAAATGGATGACTTCACATTTATCAACATTGTCCTCCACCTGCCAGATGTTGTTCACTCACTTAACATATCTATATCTCTCTGCAGGCTTTCACCATCCTGACTTGGAAATATATCCACGTTCCTTCACTGTCGCTGGGTCAAAATCCTGGAATTCCCTCCCTAAGTTCATTGCGGGTCAACATACAGCACATGGACTGCAGCGGTTCAAGAAGGCAGCTCGCCCCCACCTTCTCAAGGGGCACTAAATACACTGAGCCAGCAATGCACATATTCCATGAACAAGTATTTTAAAAAATTCGGAATGGGTAAAAGATTTCTGCTGGACCAGTGGAGGTCCCATCCTGAGATTAAAAGTTTTAAAAACACAATGCTGGTTTTCTTTCATAATTCCACTTCTCGCACCTCCTGCTCTGATATCTCATGCCTGAGTCAGTTAGAATCACCAGATACAGGAGTAAGCTCAGCTGCTCATTGCTACAACATGTTGCAATCAATCCTAACCAGGTATCCAAGCCCCACACCCCTCCATCTGCAGTCGATATATGCCGTGCCTATTGGTTTTCAAGGCAAAGCAGAGCTGTGTAACTAACATCTGAGCCTGCAGGCTAAGGCTTAACTTAACAAAGCCATCAGCTGCTCCCTGCCAATTAGTAAGCAGGTTTGGATGTTGTTGTTGGCTTGCTTGGAAAATTAATGACAAATACATTTATCAAGAGCAGTCCGAAGCATGATTGATGCAAACCAGAGAACAAAATCACTCTCACTGCTCAAAAGCCAAAATGCATGCCTAGATTCACCAAACAGTGGATGGGAATCTGCAAAGGCTACTGAAGGTCATAGAACAGTACAGCACAGGAATAGGCCCTTCGGCCCACCAAGACCCTGCTGACACATGATACTTTCCTGAGCTAAAACTCTTCCTGGCACTACGCAGTCGGTAACCCTGGGAATATTCCCTGCCTATTCCTGTACTTGTCAAGGTGCCTCTTAAACATTGCTATTGTTTCCACCTTCACTACATCCTCTGGCTGTGCATTGCAGGCACCCACCACCCACTGCGTAAAGCATCTGCCTCTCACACCTCCTTTAAACAGAGAGTCATTGAGACACACAGCACGGAAACAGACCCTTCAGCCCAACTCTCCCATGCCAGCCAGACTTGATTTTGGAATTGTACATTGCCTTGAACAGAGAGGAGAATGTGTTAATAAATTATAAATAAGGCCATAGCATGAAAGTGGAACTGGTAAAGTGATAATAGGAACTGCAGATGCTGGAGAATCCAAGATAACAAAGTGTGGAGCTGGATGAACACAGCAGGCCAAGCAGCATCTCAGGAGCACAGGCTATGAGCTGGTTACATTAAGAAATAGGTTGATAGACAGGCAGTGGCCCACATTTAAGAAGAGATTACAGAATGAATGTACAGTTATGTTGAAAGGGAAAGTTAACCAACATTATCCCCCCCCCAATTCCAGTTATAACCTCTTCCATTGGGTATAAAAGCTCAAAAACATGTACCAACTGATACAAGAACAGCTTCTTCCGCTGCTGTTATCAGATTTATGAACAGACCTCTCATACTTTAGAGTTGATGTTTCTGTGCATCTTCTCTGTAGCTGTAACACTATATTCTGCATTTTGTTCTATTACTCTGATGTTTGTACGTAAGGTATTATTTGTCTGAGTAGCACATAAAATGATACTTTTCACTGTATCTCAGGACATATGACAATCATAAATATAAACAGAAAGCTATGTGAAACACTAGAAGGTATCAAATGGTTTGGATCTGTCCTAATTTCTCTTGGATATGAAGGATAAGGTATTCAATTCTGAAGAAGGGTCTAGGCCCAAAACGTCAGCTTTCCTGCTGCTTTGGTGCTGCTTGGCCTGCTGTGTTCATCCAGCTCTGCACCTTGTTATGTCAGACTCCAGCATCTGCAGTTCCTACTATCTCAGGATAAGGTATGTGTCAGTTCCTTCGGATGCCTGAGTTCTAACTGCCAAAGCAATCATAGAATCCCTAGAGTGTGGAAGCAGGCTGTTCAGTCCATCAAGTCCACACTGGCCCTCTGAAGAGCATCCCCCCCAGACCTAATCCCCTACCCACCTCAATCCCTGTAACTCTGCGTTTCTCAAGGCTAACTCACCTAGTCTGCATATCCTCGAACACTATGCGCAATTTAGCATGGTCAATCCACCCTAACCTGCACATCTTTGGACTGTGGGAAGAAACCGGAGCACCCGGAGGAAACCCACACAGACACAGGGAGAATGTGCAAACTCCACACAGAGAGTCGCCCGAGCGTGGAATCAAACCTGTGTCCCTGGCACTGTGAGGCTGCAGTGCTAACCACTGAGTCAACTGCTGTACTGTCAGTTGCTAACCTTCTTCACCCAGCTTACAGAAGGCACCCAACTGAAAGGGGGGCAAAGTGAGCATTTCAAAGGTTCCCCGAAGGCTTCCCTCAAGCAATGCAACATCAATGTCACGCTGGGGATATTCTCATTTGGAAGAAACTGACTTAGAGCAACCTCCTGTATGAAGGGACACATTTCTTTGAGAACATCCATCGTCAAGAGGAAGTACAGAAAAGGCACTGGAGAAAGGAATGCTTGAGATCCCTGGGGTCCTCCTAGGAGTGCCAGGGGTCAAGGGCCAATTCTACCTCTCAGAAACACCCGCCAAATGTGTGGTGGGAGATGTAGCTCTAGGATGGGGTTTTTCAGCCACACGAAGACCCACCCATGAATCCAGTAACATGGAATTTCCAAGGTGGACAATTCAACTCATGAGTGAGTGATTGCTGGCAACGATGACAACAGCAGAAAAGCAAGCGGCTTCAGAGAAAAAAAACATCGGGAAAGCTTTGAGGGAGATAACAGATGGAGTTTATGACCCTCAACTGCCACTAAATCTGGTTTTGAAAAAAGACGTGAGCTCCTTTATGTCGATGATTGCCTCAGGATCCTTTTTGGATCTTTAGGCTCCTGTTTTCACAGATCTTCATGTTCTGGAATTGCAAAAGTCCATCTATCTCAACTAAAGTGCCTGGGACACTTCAAACTGAAGATTTTTGATGGGTCTATGGCTATCAGCAATTCAATTTCATTAAGAAATCCAGTGGATCTTGAGGAATTATCAAATTCTATTGTTCCCTTCCCATTCCAAAGAAGTCACACTGGACCCGAAATGTTACCTCTGATTTCTCTCTCCACAGATGCTGCCAGACCTGCTGAGTTTCTCCAGCAATTTCTATCTTTCTATCAAATCCTATCACTGCTTTCTAGAAGCTTGGCCACCAAGGTGTACATTTTTATGTCATTTTTCACATTTCCTTACCAACAAAATGCCCTCTGCAGAGACTGTTACCCTTCTGTGTTGTAGGAGTGTGCCTATGCTTGGAATAGTTTTAATTCCAGGTCATAGTTAGATACCAACCAGTGTTTTCCACTTGTTTTAAGAACGAGTTTTGTTTTATATTAACCAAATTATTCCAAGTTCATTTAAGAAACTGGACAAAAGTCTCTTTTATTCTGGAGAGCAGGACAAAGGGGAAGAAACTGGTTGTTTTGATAACGAGTTGAAACATTTACATAAAAGGTATAAGTGGCAGAGAATTAGAACTGGATTCTCAACGCATTCCTCCAACACAGTCATAACATTCCATTGAGAAAGAAACATTCCAGGGGAAAGTCCCACTGACTGCGGCTCACTAAAAATGCGAAAGACAACATCAAACTTCAAGAGAATGCCAATAAATGCACAATGTAAGTTAGCAGGTTAATCAATAGTAAATAAAAGCAAGAAGTGACTAAAAGATTAATAAAGAGGGATTAATAAGGATTAATAAAGGATGAGAGAAATGTAAAAACAGAGAGTAAGAATTTCAAAGGATATTTAAAAAGAGAAAAGGATTAACAAATTGAGTACTAGCCCTGGAGAAAGTCCGCCTGGGGAGTTAATCATAGAAAATACAGAGATGGCAGATGATTTTTATTTTGTTCATTCATGGGATGAGGGCATCACTGATCAGGCAGCATTTCTTGCCCATTCCTAATTACCCAGAATACAGTATCAGAGTCAGCCACATTGCTGTGGGTCTGGAGTCACATGTAGGCCAGACCAGATAAGGATGGCAGTTTCCTTCCCTAGAGGATATTAGTGAACCAGGTGGGTTTTACCCCCGACAGTCAACAACAGATTCATGGCTGTCATTAGATTCTTACTTCCATTTATTAGATTCGTATTCCACCATCCGCTGCGGTGGGATTTCAACCCGAGTCCCCAGAACTTTAACTGGGTCTCTGGATTAATAGCAAAATGATAACACCACTAGACCATGGCCTGCCCTTAATGAACTAATGAAGTTATTTTACATCAGTCTTCACTGTAGAGGATCCAATTCCTATCACAGAGAAAGCTGGCAATTGGGGAACAGAAGGAAGGGAAGAACTCAAGAAAAGTATAATCACCAAGTGAAATGGTATTGAATAAGCCCAGGGGTGTTGGAGGTTGTATATTGGCATGGACAGAGAATTAGCGAATAGGGACAAGGGGTTCCTCTTCAGGTTAGTGACCTGTGACCAATGGGGTTCCACAGGGATCAGTGCTGGGAATGCAACTGTTTGCAATATGTATTATTGACTTGGAGGAAGGAAGTGAATGTTCTGCAGCCAAATTTGCAGATGACACAAAAACAGGAAAGTCAAGTTGTGAAAGGGATAGAAACAGTTTACAGAGAGATATTGATAGGTTAAGTAAGTGGGCGAAGAGTTGGCAAATGGAGTGCAATGTAGGAATATGTGAAGTTGTTCACTCTGGAAAGGAGAGCAAAAGAAAGGGTATCATTGAAATGGAGAAAAACTGCAGAAAGCTGTAACACAGAGGGACTCAGGGGGACATGTGCACAAAAGAAAGCTGGCACAGAGAGGCAGCAGGTAATCAGGAAGGCTCATTGAACGTTGACCCCTTATTCCAGGTGGGTTGGAATATAAGAGTAAGGATGTCTTACAGCCAGCTGGACAAGGTGCAGGGCAGACCACATCAGGAACACTGTGAGCAGTTTTGGTCCCATTACTTAAGGAAAGATATCATTTTATTGATGTCAGTCGAGGGAAAGTTCACTCGGATGATCCCTGGTGTCGAGGGATTGTCTCATGATCAAAGATTAAACAGGCCTGGGTCCAGACCCGAAACATCAGCCTTCCTGCTCGTCAGATGCTGCTTGGCCTGCTGTGTTCATCCAGCCCCACACCTTGTTACTCCTTTAGAGGGAGGCAATGTTCTTGTGGTATTATCACTGGACTGTTAATCTAAAGACACCAGTAATGTCCTGGGGACAAAAACAGAAGTTGCTGGAAAAGCTCAGCAGGTCTGGCAACATCTGTGAAGGAAAAAACAGAGTTAACTTTTTGGGTTCAGTGACTCTTCCTCAGAACTGATGGTAGCTGGCTTGTATGTAAAAAATAGGGAGTCAAATGAGTAAGGGAGTAAATGGTAGGATAAAGTATAGAGCCTGATGAGAGAGAAACACAGTTGGACAGACAGAGGAGTTGCTAACGATCAGGCTGGGAGGGTGAATAGTTGTTAATGGGGACTGTCAGTGACTAACAACAGGGGAGTGTAGTGGGAGGCTGTGGGGTAACAAGATAACAAAGTGTGGAGCTGGATGAACACAGCAGGCCAAGCAGCATCTCAGGAGCACAAAAGCTGACGTTTCAGGCCTAGACCCTTCATCAGAGAGGGGGATGGGGCGAGGGTTCTGGAATAAATAGGGAGAGAGGGGGAGGCGGACCGAAGATGGAGAGAAGAGAAGATAGGTGGAGAGGAGAGTATAGGTGGGGAGCTAGGGAGGGGATAGGTCAGTCCGCAGAGGACGGGACAGTTCAAGGAGGCGGGATGAGGTCAGTCGGTAGGAGATGGAGGTGCGGCTTGAGGTTGGAGGAGGGGATAGGTGAGAGGAAGAACAGGTTAGGGAGGTGGGGACGAGCTGGGCTGGCTTTGGGATGCAGTGGGGGAAGGGGAGATTTTGAAGCTGGTGAAATCCACATTGATACCATTGGGCTGCAGGATTCCCAAGCGGAATATGAGTTGCTGTTCCTGCAACCTTTGGGTTTTCAGCTTGTGTTGGGCTTTGCAGGAACACTGCAGCAAGCCAGAGACAGAGGTGTTGGCCAGGGAGCAGGGTGGTGCATCAAAGTGGCAGGCAACGGGTAGCTGAGGGTCTTTTTTGTGAGCAGAACTTAAATGTTGTGAGCAGCGAATGCAGTAGACTAGATTGTGGGAAGTGCAGGTGAAGTGCTGCTTCACCTGGAAGGTATGTCTGGGCCCTTGGATACTGGGGAGGGAGGAGGTAAATGGGCAGGTGTTGCACCTTCGCTGGTTATAGAATGTGCTGTGGGGCAGTTGGGTGTTTGGGAGCGAAGGAAGAGTGGTCCAGGGTGTCCCGGAGAGAATAGTCCCTGCAGAAGGCAGACAAGGGAGCAGAGGGGAATTTGTGGCTGGTGATGTGGGTTTGAATCCTGCCATGGCAGATGGTGGAATTTCAGCTCAATAAAAATCTGGAATTAAGAGTCTAATGATGTTGATTCTCAGGAAAACCCCACCTGAGCACAGTCTCAGAATAAAGGGGCACTAATTTAAGACCGAGATGGGGAGGAGTTTCCTCTCTCAGAGGGTTGTGAATCTTTGAAACTCCTGCCACAGAGATCTAATGGGGGGGGCGCAAAGCCCTCGTGTCTATTTAAGGCTGAGATAGATTATTGATCAGTCTCGCAATCCAAGGTTTCAAGGAAAGGGCAGCAAAACGGGCATGAGGAATGTTGGGTTGGCCATGATCCTATGGAATGGTGGAGAAGGCTCGAGGGGCTGAGTGGCCTCCTGTTCCTATTCCTCATGGTCTTATAAACTTAAATTGGACCTCCCATGTTCTGCATTGGGCCTTGAGACAGCATCTTGATTGGCTGCTTCTGGGAAGCTGGCAAGTGGCATGTTGTCATATGTCCTTCCAGGTATCCAATCAGATTTGAGGCTAACTTTGAGATCCTGAACGCCTTGGCAAAATCCATCCCATAGTTTCCCACATTACTGAGGGCAATGTGCTGGCCATTAACATCACACTGACTGTACAAGGAGAATGGGATGAAATGGTGTTGTCTTAACGCAAAGCCCAAGCATTACAACACAGTCGCGCGGGAGCAAGGTTTGAAGTTTCAGTTTCAGGATATATTCTCATCCTTTGGGTCTGGGCTCCTGTCCTTGAGGCTCACCTCAGCCACTGAGCGGCTGAAATTCGACTTTCACTTTCTCCTCCGAGCTCAGCATCCCGATGGTAGGATAGAAACCCCCAGGCGGGATCCGACTCTCCTTCTTCCCAATTATCTTTCCATTCCGGGAGAAAAACACCTGGAGAAAGAGGGGTAGGGAGTCAGTTCAGGAGGATTGGAGTGTGTGAGGTACAGACCTCCATCAGGCTGAACACTTGGACAACCCACTTCACCAATTCGCATCGCCTCCACCTGAAACTAATTCAACCATAACCTCTTGTAGTGGATGAACTGAAACCCACAGCTCTCTGTCTACATAATGACATAGAGAACTAGGAGAAGGATTCAGCCATTCGACCCTTTGAGCCTGTTCCATCATTCAATATGATCATGTCTGATGTCTGACCTCAATGCTATATACCTACTTTCTCCACGCACCCTTCCATGTGTCTACCATCGAGTAAGGGCATTTATTGTCTTTGTTGTGTTCAAGTCGAGCTTTGTCCTGAGTGTTTCCTCAATGAGAAGCTATAAATCACATCGCTCAGGAGGTAATGTGCTCAATGACACTCTTCAGAATGCCACAATTTGGCTTTTAAAGACAATTTCTTAACTCCAGGCTCAATTCCTTTTGCTACTTGGTCACAACCTTCACCATCTTTGTAACTTTGCAGAACTCTACAAACTTCAGAAATGTTGTGGCTGGTTAGTTCGTTGTTCTGCAGACGTTCCACTACCGTGCTGGCTAGCATCATCAGTGCAGCCTCCAATGAAGCATCGGTGTGTTTTCCCGCCTGGATTCTAAACTCTGGGGTCCGTTGATCTGGAATACCTCACTTCCAGTTTTCCCTCACAGTGGAGAGTGTAAGGGGTCTAGCTCAAAGTGTTTGTTAGAACATAGAACATAGAACATAGAACAGTACAGCACAGAACAGGCCCTTCAGCCCACAATGTTGTGCCGACCATTGATCCTCATGTATGCACCCTCAAATTTCTGTGACCATATACATGTCCAGCAGTCTCTTAAATGACCCCAATGACCTTGCTTCCACAACTGCTGCTGGCAACGCATTCCATGCTCTCACAACTCTCTGCGTAAAGAACCTGCCTCTGACATCCCCTCTATACTTTCCACCAACCAGCTTAAAACTATGACCCCTCGTGCTAGCCATTTCTGCCCTGGGAAATAGTCTCTGGCTATCAACTCTATCTATGCCTCTCATTATCTTGTATACCTCAATTAGGTCCCCTCTCCTCCTCCTTTTCTCCAATGAAAACAGACCGAGCTCAGTCAACCTCTCTTCATAAGATAAGCCCTCCAGTCCAGGCAGCATCCTGGTAAACCTCCTCTGAACCCTCTCCAAAGCATCCTCATCTTTCCTATAATAGGGCGCCCAGAACTGGACGCAGTATTCCAAGTGCGGTCTAACCAAAGTTTTATAGAGCTGCAACAAGATCTCACGACTCTTAAACTCAATCCCCCTGTTAATGAAAGCCAAAACACCATATGCTTTCTTAACAACCCTGGCCACTTGGGTGGCCATTTTAAGGGATCTATGTATCTGCACACCAAGATCCCTCTGTTCCTCCACGCTGCCAAGAATCCTATCCTTAATCCTGTACTCAGCTTTCAAATTCGACCTTCCAAAATGCATCACCTCGCATTTATCCAGCTTGAACTCCATCTGCCACCTCTCAGCCCATCTCTGCATCCTGTCAATGTCCCGCTGCAGCCTACAACAGCCCTCTACACTGTCAACGACACCTCCGACCTTTGTGTTGTCTGCAAACTTGCTGACCCATCCTTCAATCCCCTCGTCCAAGTCATTAATAAAAATTACAAACAGTAGAGGCCCAAGGACAGAGCCCTGTGGAACTCCACTCACCACTGACTTCCAGGCAGAATATTTTCCTTCTACTACCACTCGCTGTCTTCTGTTGGCCAGCCAATTCTGTATCCAAGCCGCTAAGTTCCCCTGTATCCCATTCCTCCTGACCTTCTGAATGAGCTTACCATGGGGAACCTTATCAAATGCCTTACTGAAGTCCATATACACCACATCCACAGCTCGACCCTCATCAACTTTTCTAGTCACATCCTCAAAAAACTCGATAAGGTTTGTAAGGCATGACCTACCCCTCACAAAGCCGTGTTGACTGTATTTGATCAAGCCATGCTCTTCCAGATGGTCATAAATCTTATCCCTCAGAATCCTTTCTAACACCTTGCAGACGACAGACGTGAGACTTACCGGTCTATAATTGCCGGGGATTTCCCTATTTCCTTTCTTGAAGAGAGGAATTACATTTGCCTCTCTCCAGTCCTCAGGTACGACTCCAGTGGAGAGCGAGGATGCAAAGATCTTCGCAAGTGGCGAAGCAATTGCATTTCTCGCTTCCCAAAGCAGCCGAGGACAAATCTGATCCGGGCCTGGCGACTTGTCAATCTTAATGTTTGACAAAATTTGACAATATTCACGAAGAACCAGGCTTTTAGGAATTCCCATGCCTGTCTCTGCGTTGCCTGTCCCAGGATCCTGGTGTTGACCCAGTCGAATCCATATGGATGGAGATCAGAGTACTGGTCATGTCCTTTTGTTGCCAGTTGGTGCTTAATTTGCTTCCTGTATGTCCAATGTAATGTTTGTCACTGTCTCTGCAGGGAATCTTGTGCGGGAATTCCTAGAGGCCTGGTTCTCCATGAAGAAAGTCATCAATAAACACATGGAGCTGGGCCACATAAATGCTCCACTGTGAAGGAAAACCGGAAGTGAGGTATTCCAGCTCCGCTGACACCAGAACTTGAAAATGAGGTGGGATAAGACAACGGCACTTCATTGGAGGCTGTGCTGAGGATGTTACCCAGCAGGGTAATGAAACATCAGCGGAACAACGAGCCAGCTCGGAGAGCCATCCAAACTCAACACCCACAACCCGAGCGACAAGTCTCCTCCAAACCCAAAGAGAATCCGGAAAAATCTCTGTCCTCAATGAGCTCCACTGTTTAAAATACCAAAATTTCCATCTCAACACTGTCGGAGGGTCAGTACTGAGGGAGCGCCGCACTGTCGGAGGGTCAGTGCTGAGGGACCGCTGCACTGTCGGAGGGTCAGTACTGATGGAGTGCCGCACTGTCGGAGGGTCAGTGCTGAGGGACCGCCGCACTGTCGGAGGGTCAGTACTGATGGAGTGCCGCACTGTCAGAGGGTCAGTGCTGAGGGAGCGCCGCACTGTCGAAGGGTCAGTGCTGAGGTAGCGCCGCACTGTCGGAGGGTCAGTGCTGAGGGAGTGCCACACTGTCGGAGGGTCAGTGCTGAGGGAGCGCCGCACTGTGAGAGGGTCAGTGCTGAGGGAGCGCCGCACTGTCGGAGGGTCAGTGCTGAGGGAGTGCCGCACTGTCGGAGAGTCAGTGCTGAGGGAGCGCCGCACTGTGAGAGGGTCAGTGCTGAGGGAGTGCCGCACTGTCGGAGTGTCAGTACTGAGGGAGTGCCGCACTGTCAGAGGGTCAGTACTGAGGGAGTGCTGCACTGTCGGAGGGTCAGTGCTGAGGGAGCGCCGCACTGTCGGAGGGTCAGTGCTGAGGGAGTGCCACACTGTCGGAGGGTCAGTGCTGAGGGAGTGTCGCACTGTCGGAGAGTCAGTGCTGAGGGAGCGCCGCACTGTCGGAGGGTCAGTACTGAGGGAGTGCCGCACTGTCAGAGGGTCAGTACTGAGGGAGCGCCGCACTGTCGGAGGGTCAGTGCTGAGGGAGTGCCACACTGTCAGAGGGTCAGTGCTGAGGGAGTGCCGCACTGTCAGAGGGTCAGTGCTGAGGGAGTGCCGCACTATCGGAGGGTCAGTCTTGAGAGAGTGCCGCACTGTCAGAGGGTCAGTACTGAGGGAGTGCCGCACTGTCAGAGGGTCAGTGCTGAGGGAGTGCCGCACTATCGGAGGGTCAGTCTTGAGAGAGTGCCGCACTGTCAGAGGGTCAGTGCTGAGGGAGTGCCGCACTGTCGGAGGGTCAGTACTGAGGGAGTGCCGCACTGTCGGAGGGTCAGTGCTGAGGGAGTGCCGCACTGTCGGAGGGTCAGTGCTGAGGGAGTGCCGCACTGTCAGAGGGTCAGTGCTGAGGGAGTGCCGCACTGTCGGAGAGTCAGTGCTGAGGGAGTGCCGCACTGTCGGAGGGTCAGTACTGAGGGAGTGCCGCACTGTCGGAGGGTCAGTGCTGAGGGAGTGCCGCACTGTCGGAGGGTCAGTGCTGAGGGAGTGCCGCACTGTCGGAGAGTCAGTGCTGAGGGAGTGCCGCACTGTCGGAGAGTCAGTGCTGAGGGAGTGCCGCACTGTCGGAGGGACAGTACTGAGGGAGCGCCGCACTGTCGGAGAGTCAGTGCTGAGGGAGTGCCGCACTGTCGGAGGGTCAGTACTGAGGGAGTGCCGCACTGTCGGAGGGTCAGTACTGAGGGAGTGCCGCACTGTCGGAGGGTCAGTACTGAGGGAGTGCTGCACTGTCAGAGGGTCAGTACTGAGGGAGTGCCGCACTGTCGGAGGGTCAGTACTGAGGGAGTGCTGCACTGTCAGAGGGTCAGTACTGAGGGAGTGCCGCACTGTCGGAGGGTCAGTACTGAGGGAGTGCCGCACTGTCGGAGGGTCAGTACTGAGGGAGTGCCGCACTGTCGGAGGGTCAGTACTGAGGGAGTGCCGCACTGTCGGAGGGTCAGTACTGAGGGAGTGCCGCACTGTCGGAGGGTCAGTACTGAGGGAGTGCCGCACTGTCGGAGGGTCAGTACTGAGGGAGTGCTGCACTGTCAGAGGGTCAGTGCTAAGTGAGTGATGGGTTGATGTGTCTTCTGCCCATGTGTGTTGAAATTAATGTTTCCAGGGTATTGTTCACTGTGTGTGGGAATTGGCCGTGGTACACCTCCCCATTTTTATTTCAGAATGTTTGGAGTGATCCTTGGCACTGTCCAACTTTGCCCTGTGTGATCTTCGTTTGCCAAAACGGTCCCTACTTCAGCTTTGTTGGAAAGCTCTCTGTGGCTTTCTGAAGGATGCTACCTGGGACTTTAATTCCTTTCTCTTTGTGTGGTTCTGCAGGAGGAGATTACCCCAACCATTCACACTGCCCACATTTGTTTGTGTTGGAATGTTCTGGAAGGGCTCGCTGTACCTTGCTGCCGTTACTCACCACAGCTTTCTGCGCCCGGTGATGGCTGTCTCGACATCCCTCTGCGTCATCGTCATCGTCATCCTCAGAGTCTGTGCAGTGTAAGATGGCCCGTGTGGGCTGCCTTCCTGTGTCCTTGCTTTGCTGGAGATCCTCTTTCCCATAAGTGCCACACTCTCCTGCAACACACAGGCTCAGTCAAGGCCCTCTACTCTTCCCAATTTCCCTCTTCCCCTCTCTGATGAAGGGTCTAGGCCCGAAACGTCAGCTTTTGTGCTCCTGAGATGCTGCTTGGCCTGCTGTGGTCATCCAGCTTCACACTTTGTTATTTCTTCCCAATTTTCTGTGTTCACAGAGAGATCATGTTGCCCCAACATTTCTTGCCCCTCCCGCACTGCTCAGGGGGCATTAAAGACTCTGCTGTGGGCCTGGAGTCACATGTAGGGCAGACCAGGGAAAGGATGGTAGATTTCCTTCCCTGAAGAAATCCAAGTGGTTTTTTAGAACAATCAATGATCTTTAGACTAGCTTTGAATTCTAAGTTTTATCAGTATCAGAATCTCATGATCTCAGAGCATCATCCATAAGGTGTAGGAACACCACTGGGCCATTCAGCCCATCGAGTCTGCTCTGCCACTCAATGAGATCATGGCTGATTTGTTCATCCTCAACTCCATTCGCCTGCGTTTTGCCCATCAGCCTGGGTTCTGCTGCTGATGCCCACTCTCTGGACTTCAGTCCCAGTGAAATTACTGAGACCACCCCCCACCCCACCTCACTCACAATGAGGTGTCACCTGATATGGTGTCCCCTATTGTCCTCTCTCCACCCCCACACCATCCAACCGCATCCCCACCACCACATCCAGAGTCACAGGGAGGCTTCCGTAATCTCCAGATCCGTTCCTGGTGTACAAACTGAGAGTGCCAGTTCAAATCCAAGTGGAAAGTGGGGATCTGAGTTGGATACAGGAACTGTTCAATGGCTAGAGAAGGGATAACTGTTCCCATCCTGCCTCAGTGTCCCAGGGTAGAGGCCACGGGGCTCAGGGCAATTCCCAGCCCCGTAAACCTGACCTCGGAAAGTGCGCAATGGGGTTTATTTCTGGGGGTGGGGGTGGGGTTGAGTGCTCTGTGTGTCAGGAGTTTGTTTCTCTTTCTTTATTCACAAGATGAGGGTGTCGCTGGCCAGACAGCATTTATCGTCCATCCCTAATTGCCCAGAGAGCAGAATCAGAGCCATCCACATTGCTGTGGGTCTGGAGTCACATGTGGGCCAGACCAGGTAAGGATGGCAGTTTGCTTCCCTAAAGGACATTAGTGAACCAGATGGGTTTTTCCGACAATCGACATCGGATTCCTGGTCATCATTAGATTCTTAATTCCAGATTTTTTACTGAAACTGAATTCCATCATCTGCTGTGGCGCGATTTGCACCCAGGTCCCCAGAACGTGCCCTGGGTCTCTGGATTAACAGTCCAGTGATAATATCACTGGGCCATCACCTCCCCTTGAGTGGCTGAGCGAGAGGGCAGGTTGGATTGGAGATCTACCTCAGCAAATCAGCAATTTATCAAAACATTAACAAGTTATACACTTACAAACAGTTGCCCTGGCCCCAGCCCTCAGAGCCCCCAACACACTCCACAATACCCCATCCATGCTGCTGCCCATCCCTATGCTCCTTTATACTTACAGATTAACCCCTTCAGGGACCTGTGCCAATGTAGTATCGACCAACTCATGCCTACTGTTTGTCCCTCTCCCCCTCCGGTTTTTCCTTTACTTCCCATGGAGATCAGCAGCGATCAGGACCCAAGGTGAGAGGAGATTAAATAAACTTCCTAAGTATCTAACGATTCACTTTTAGATAATTTCAAAATGTGCCTTGATAAAACACGTTCATAACACTGGGTCTCATAGGGTCAAAACAATAAGATCCAGGAGCAGAATTAAGCCATTCAGCCCATGAAACCCGCTCTGCCATTTGATCATGGCTGATATGTTTCCCAATCCCAAAATCCCGGAATTCCCTCCCTAAGGCCATTGTGGGTGAACCCACTGCACAAGGACTGCAGTGGCTCAAGACGGCAGCTCACCCCCACCTTCTCAAGGGTGAAGGCAGCTCAAGACGGCAGCTCACCCCCACCTAGGCATCTAGGGACGGGTGATAAATGCTGGGCCCAGCCCGTGATACTCACATCTCACAGGTGAGTAATAACAATGTAATTCGTACAGTTACCAATTGCAAAGAGCAATGCCGATGGAACATTTTGTCCCACCACATGCTGCAGCCCAAGAGCATAACTGAATGCTTTAGGCTTTTATGTGAAATATTGGGCTTCAAGCCCTGGGCCTGCAACCCCATCAGGCTCAGGCAGCTACATATACAATAAAAACAAAGTTGCTGGAAAAGCTCAGCAGCTCTGGCAGCATCTGTGGAGGAGAAACAGAGTTAACGTTTCGGGTCCAATGACAGCTACATGTCTGGGTCTGCTGATTCCTCTATAACCCTCATCTACCCACAACCCCCTCCTCCCCACCACCACTGCATCCCCCGCCCACCAGCCCCCCCCCACCCCGACATCAAAGACATTTCCGAAATGACTGCCAGACTACTCGGACCTCTTGGCATCAGGGTAGCTCACAAACCCACCAACACACTAAAACAGCAGCTAATGAACTTAAAAGACCCTATACAGACAACAAATAAAACGAATGTCATCTACAAAATACCTTGCAAGAACTTGTGACAAACATTACATTGGACAAACTGGCAGGAAGCTCGCCACCAGGATACATGAACATCAACTAGCCACAAAATGACATGACCCACTATCACTAGTATCCTTACATACAGATAAGGAAGGACACCACTTTGATTGGGACAACACATCCATCCTAGGACAAGCCAAACAGAGACACGCACGAGAATTCCTAGAAGCATGGCATTCCAACCGGAACTCCATCAACAAACACATTGATTTGGAGCCAATCTACCATCCCCTGAGAAAAAGAACAGGAAATGACATCACCAACACAGGAAATGACAACACCAACCCAAGGAAACCTAACCAGATAAATAGAAAGCGGGACATAACACCAGCGCTTCGTCGGAGGCTCATGATGATGTTACCTAGAATGGTGGCGAAACATCTGAAAACTAACCTTCCAGCTCAGCGAGCAGACTCACATCCAGAACCTCAACCTGAGCTACAAATCTTCTCAAAACTCGCTACCCCAACCATTAGACACAAATAAATGTGTGGGGCAAACCTGCGAGCTCAGACGCTGGAGCTGTTTCATAAAGACAGCGAGACTCCCATTCAGGCCAGGGAGGAAGGGAGAGGGAGAAGGAGTGAGGGAGTCCAGTGGAGGGCAGAGGGAGTGAGGGAGACTGGGGCAGGGGGAGAAGGAATGAGGGAGCCCACGGGAGGGTGATATGGAGTGAGGAAGAGAGGTGAAGAGGAAAGAGAGGGAAGGATAGCAGGGGTAGGGAGAGGGAATGAGGCAGAGTAGGAGAGGGAGTGAGGGAGCCCACGGGAGGGTGATATGGAGTGAGGAAGAGAGGTGAAGAGGAAAGAGAGGGAAGGATAGCAGGGGTAGGGAGAGGGAATGAGGCAGAGTAGGAGAGGGAGTGAGGGAGCCCAGGGGAAGATGATATAGAGGTGAAGAGGAGAGAGGTGAAGGGAAGAGAGGTGAAGTGAAGAGGGACAGAGGCCATGGGCAGGGAGATGGAATGAGGGAGAGTAGGAGAGGGAGTGCGGGAGCTGATGAACACACAGTGTTGGTGTGTACAAAGTGAACAGGATCCCACAGTGTGGAGAATACACACCTTCACTGTCCAGGTGGAAATCCCGTGGGAACATGATTCCACAGCCCATGATATCTCCCTTGTGACAGCGTGGACCGAATGGGTGTCCCACTCCATTCCCATAGAAAATCTTCCCATCATCTGAAAAGCATAAACCAGTTCGATTGGATCATTGAGCAGACAGTGATCAGTTCATCAACAGTTTCAATGGCTTTCTAAATCTATCGTGAAACAAACTGCTTCTTAATTGGTTGATCGATTTATTCTCACATGTACCCAAGTACAGTGAAAAACTTTGTTTATGAGTACAGGTAACTGATAGTAAGCAAGATGTACAGATCAGAAAGAGGGGCCGAGAGGTAACATTGCACAGGGTGTGTGCTGGGCGAGGTCAACATTCACAAGAACAGCATTATTTGAGGCCAGAGAGTCCATTCAGTCTGATAATGGTCAAATATCCTGCGAAACAGAGAATACATTCATTGCTATTCACTAATATCTTCTTCAATCAACCTTGAGAGAGCTTTACTCTGTATCTAACCCTGTGCTGTCCCTGTCCTGGGAGTGTTTGATGGGGACAGTGCAGAGGGAGCTTTACTCTGTATCTAACCCCATCCTGTCCCTGTCCTGGGAGTGTTTGATGGGGGACAGTGCAAAGGGAGCTTTACTCTGTATCTAACCCCATGCTGTTCCTGTCCTGGGAGTGTTTGATGGGGGACAGTGCAAAGGGAGCTTTACTCTGTATCTAACCCCATGCTGTTCCTGTCCTGGGAATGTTAAATGGGGACAGTGTAGAGGGAGCTTTACTCTGTATCTAACCCCATGCTGTTCCTGTCCTGGGAATGTTAAATGGGGACAGTGTAGAGGGAGCTTTACTCTGTATCTAACCCCATGCTGTTCCTGTCCTGGGAATGTTAAATGGGGACAGTGTTGGATGTATAACTGAGAGAACATAAAACAACAAGAATTGGAAAATATGTGCTGTTTTTATCAATGAGGAAATGTCAAATATTAAGAATTTTACATGTGATACTCATGACTCGTAGATTGCAACACTTTCATAATGTATTTCACTGCTGCAGTAGCGAGTAACTCACGTCCTGACTCCCCAAAGCCTGTCCCACCATCTACAACGCACAAGTCAGGAGTGTGATGGAATACTCCCCGCTTGCCTGGATGGGTGCAGCCCCAACAACACTCAAGAAGCTCGACACCATCCAGGACAGAGCAGCCGCTTGATTGGCAGCTAAGAGGAATCTGGAAGTTTTCCCAATCATGAGTCACAGCTGAAGTTGCTTATCTCTCTCTTACTACATAAAAATGTGACATTCAGACCTAAATCTGTGTGTCATTGAGCAATGGAGGCCTACAGCACAGAAGAAATGCTTTCAGCCCATCATGTGTGTACCTGTCAAAAACAGCCACCTCGCTATTCTAACCCCGTTTCCCAGCTTGTGGCCTATAGCCTTGTCTGTCTTGGCATTACAACTTCACATCTAAATCCCTCTCCAATGTGATGAGGGTCTATGCCTCTCCCACGCTTACAGGCAGTGAGCTCCAGGCTCCCACCACCCTCTGGGTGAAAGGGGTTTCTTCACATCTCACACACCGCCTGCCCCTTCCCTTTAATCTGTGCCCCAAGTCACCGATCGCACCAGCAAGGAGAAGTTATTGGAAAGGGCTCTGAGAGACAGGATTTATGATCACTTGGAAAGGCACTGTTTGATTTGTGATAGTCAGCATGGATTTGTGAGGGGTAGATCATGCGTCACAAAGCTTACCGAATTCTTTGAAGAGGTGACCAAACACATGGATGAAGATGGAGCAGTGGATGTGGTATACATGGATTTTAGTAAGGTGATTCATAAGGTTCCCTAATGAAGGTGACTCAAGTTGTGGACAGTGTGGAAGGCTGTTCTAGGTTACAAAGGAACATTGATAGAATGCACAGTTGGGCTGAGAAGTGGCAGATGGAGTTTAACCCTGAAAAGTGTGAGGTGATTCATTTTGGAAGGACAAACTTGAAAGCAGAATACAAGGGTTAACAGAAAGATTCTTGGCAGTGTGGAGGAGCAGAGGGATCTCGGGGCTCATGTTCACAGTTCCCTGAGAGCTTCCACCCAGGTGGTTAAAATTGTTAAGAAGGCATATGGTGTGTTAGCTTTTATTAATAGAGAGATTGAGTTCAAGAGCCCAGCTATACAAAAGCCTGGTTCGGTCACATCTGGAGTATTGTGTCCAGTTCTGGTCACCTCATTACAGGAAAGATGTGGAAGCTTAAGAAAAGGTGCTGAGGAGACTTACTAGAATGTTGCCTGATATGGAGGGAAGGTCTTATGACAAAATGTTGTGAGAGCTAGGGCTTTTCTCTTTAGAACGATGAAGGATGAGAGGTGACTTGATAGAGGTGTACAAAATGATCAGAGGTATAGATAGAGTGGACAGCCAGAGACTTTTTCCTAGGGTGGAGGTAGCTTTTATGAGGGGACATAGTTTTAAAGTGGAGGTAGATATAGGGGAGACATCAGAGGTAGGTTCTTTACTCAGAGAGTGGTCGGGGTGTGGATTGTATTTTCGGAGAGGGGAGTGGAGTCGGCCTCATTAGGGGCATTTAAGCCGTTATTAGATAGGCATAAGGATGACAGTATAAGGTAGAGGTGGAGGCTAGATAGGCCTTAGGATTGGGATAAAAGTTCAGCACAACATTGTGGGCTGAAGGGCCTGGACTGTGCTGTGCCGTTCTATGTTCTGTGTTCTAACAGGAAACGAAATCTCACGACCCAGTTGCTCGAGATCAGTTTAATCTCCTCAATACTTTTACTTCGTACATGTATAGCCTCTCACCTATTTAGATACTATCGGTTTAGTATTCTTACTAACATTACTAATGTTAAAGGCAAAAGGACTAACACCTCTTAGTTATGCAAGGTCGGACCGAACAGGTAAGTTAATCCCATCAGGAGTCACAACCAGCATTCAGCAAGGGCTGAAACCATCTCCTCCTTCCCCAGGACACATGTCACACAAACCTATGTACAACTGATACTATTGAATGGCACCGTAATGCAAAAATTTTAATGTATGTATAAAGGAGGCCATTGTAAAACGGTAAAACCACCTTGAGCTGTGCCACTGCAGATGCTCAATAAAGAGGCTATTTTCACCACTCACTGATCCCAGTCATTATTGAACAAAATCCCATAAGGGCATGCCAGGAGCAGCACCAGGCATATCTGATGGTGAGGTATCAACCTGGTGAAGCCCCCAAACAGGACTACTTGCCAAATAGCAAAAGCAGTAAGTGATCGAGAGAGCTAAGCGATCCCGCAACCAACGGATCAGATCTAAGCTCTGCAGACCTGCCACATCCAGTTGTGACTGGTGGTGGGCAATTAAACAACTGACTGGAGGAGGAGGCTCCACAGATAGCCCCCGTCCTCAATGATGGAAGAGCCCAGCACATCAGGGCAAAAGATAAGGCTGAAGCATTCACAGCAATCTTCAGCCAGAAGTGCCGAGTGGATGATCCATCTCGGCCTCCTCCAGTGGTCCCCAGTGTCACAGACTCCAGTCTTCAACAAATTCAATTCACTCCACGTGATGTCAAGAAATGGTTGGAGACACTGGATACTGCAAAGGCTATGGGCCCTGACACCATTCCGGCAATAGTACTGAAGGCTTGTGCTCCAGAACTTGCCGCTCCCCTAGCCAAGCTGTTCCAGTACAGTTACAACACTGGGATCTACCCGACAATGTGGAAAATTCCCCAGGTATGCCCTGTACACAAAAAGCAGGACAAATCCAACCCGGCCAATCACCGCTCCATCAGTCTCCTCTCGACCATCAGTAAAGTGATGGAAGGTGTCAGTAACAGGGCTATTAAGCAGCACCTGCTCAGCAATTACCTGCTCAGTGACGCCCAGTTTGGGTTCCGCCAGGGCCACTCAGCTCCTGGTCTCATTACAGCCTTGATTCACACATGGACAAAAGAGCTGAATTCCAGAGGGTGAGGTGAGAGTGACAGCCCCTGATATCGAGGCTGTATTCGACTGAGTGTGGCATCAAGGAGCCCTGGCAAAACTGGAATCACTGGGTATCGGGGGGCAAACTCTCCGGTGGGTGGAGTCATACAATGTTTAGCACCATTTGTTCAGATACTGAAGCAGTCCGTGTTCAAATGCAACAAGATCTGGGCAGCTCTGATGAAGCGTCTAGGCCTGAAACGTCAGCTTTTGTGCTCCGGAGATGCTGCTTGTCCTGCTGTGTTCATCCAGCTCCACACTTTGTTATCTAAGATCTGGGCAGCATCCAGGCTCGGGCTGACAAGTGGCAAGTGTGGTGCAAATGCCAGGCTATGACCATCACCAATAAGGGACAACGTAACCACCGTCCCTTGACGTTCAATGGTGTTACCATCACTGAATCCCCCACTATCAACATCCTGGGGGTTACCATTAACCAGAAACTCAACTGGACTCACCACATTAACACAGAGGCTACAGGAGCAGGTCAGAAGCTGGGAATACTGCAGCAAGTAACTCCCCTCCTGACTCCCCAAAGCCTGTCCCACCATCTACAAGGCACAAGTCAGGAGTGTGATGGGATACTCCCCACTTGCCTGGATGGGGGCAGCTCCAATAACACTCAAGAAGCTCAACTCCATCCAGGACAAAGCAGCCGCTTGATTGGCACCACATCCACAAACATCCCACTCCCTCCACCCCCGACACTCAGTAGCAGCAGTGTGTACTATCTACAAGATGCACGGCAGAGATTCACCAAAGACCCTCAGACAGCACCTTCCAAACCCACAGCCACTTCCATCCAGAAGGACAAGGGCAGCAGATACATGGGAACATCACCCCCTGCAAGTTCCCCTCCGAGCCACTCACCATCCTGACTTGGAAATACATCCCTGTTCCTTCGCTGCTGCTGGGTCAAAATCCTGGAATTCCCTCCTTAAAGGCATTTTGGTCAACCCACAGCACATGGACTGCAGCGGTTCAAGAAGGCAGCTCACCCCCACCTTCTCAAGGGGCAACTAGGGACGGTAATAAATGCTGGGCCCAGCCAGCAACACCACATCCCACAAATGAACAGAAAAAAGTGCATGTGAGTGTGAGATAACGCGGTGTGGAGCTGGAAGAACTCACAGACCAAGCAGCATCAGAGGAGCAGGAAGGCTGACGTTTCAGGCCTGGGCGTTTCTTTTACTATCTCTGTGTGTGTGTGTGTGTGTGTGTGTGTGTGTGTGTGTGTGTGTGTGTGTGTGTGTGTGTGTGTGTGTGTATGGGAGAGGGAGAGTGTGTGTGTGTCTCTGTGTGTGTGACTGTTGGGGAATGCGTGTGTATCTGTGTGTGTGCGAATGTGCCTTTTTTGCACAGTTCCATGTGTGTATATTACGGTGAGTGTGACGGTTATTTTGTGAGCTGGAACCCCCATGCAGTGAAGAAGCCCCTGCATTGTGATGCACTCTATAGTGGAATAACCAGAAAGCTGCTGATGTCAGAGAGACCCAGGTTCCTAGAGGTGACAGCAGGACTCAGGCGAGCAGATTGTCAGTGTGGAGCAGAGAATGGGATGGAAGTAATCCTGAGGAACTGGGCTGGGTGAGCATCTTGCCATGAGGTGTCAGTGTTTGCTAGTTCTGGAACCTGAGAGGGTAAAGTGGGTGCTTGAATAAATTCATTCTTTATCCCTGGAACTTGGCAGCTTCAGTGACTGAATGACAAGCCAAGTAATGCTGAGGCATGTTCTGAGTGTGTGAGAGAGAGAGAGAATAGTTAGAAATTATATCTGACTCTCAGAACCTGCGAAAGCCCTTGAGGCATTTGAGAGCTCTCTCTGTATGTCACAACACAACTCACTCTATCCAAAATAAGACAGTTTCGACTCTGAACTGTTTCAGTGGCTGCCCTTGGTCCAGGAACCCAGTGCCAGCCACCATCCAATAACATGCTAACCGAACCCCGATCCAAGGTAAAAACTAAAAAAACTGAAGATGCTGTAAATCAGGAACAAAAACAAAGTTGCTGGAAAAGTTCAGCAGATCTGGCAGCATCTGTGGAGGAGAAAACAGAGTTAACGTTCTCGGGTCCAGGTGATCCTTCCTCAGAACTGACCTAAAACGTTAACTCTGATTTCTCCTCCACAGATGCTGCCAGACCTGCTGAGCTTTTCCAGCAACTTTGTTTTTGTTCCCGATCTAAGGTCTCTGGTTCTTGTCAGCCATGCAGTTCTGCAACCTCACAGCTCAAACATAAGTCAGGATCTGTGAGTTCTTAGGAAGGCAAATTATAGTTTGCAAAATGGGTTAGAATAAAAGAGGATCATAAAAGATGTGATTCTGCAATTGGACGACACTTATGAAACGATCCAGGCAATGCTAAGAGTTTCACTGGAAACCAACAGGGCTCCCAGTGTGATGCACATACTATTCCTGCTGTATTCCTGTGGAATCAACCTGACCAATCAGAATCGAGCTGCCTGAACTGACATTTAAGATTGACAGTTAACTGATCGTGCTGCATCACCAAGCGAGCCACAGTGCAGCCAATCAGCGTCCTTGCTACATTCTCGACAAAATGGTGTCTCTGATCAATGGACATCATGGCACAGAGTGCTGACAAATGCTGGATTAAACCTTCAAATCCCAAACTCCTTTTTGCAATCATAGGAACAAAAACAAAATTGCTGGAAAAGCTCAGCAGGTCCACCAGCATCTGTGAAGGCAAAAAGAGAGTTAATGTTTCGGGTCCGGTGTCCCTTCTTCAGTGTCTGTTCCTGATTGACAGCATCTTCAGTTCTTTTTGTTTTCCTTTCAGCAAAGCTTACTTTGTTAGCATATTGTAAATATTATATTATTCTGACATACTTCACCACTCCCTCAGCACTGACTCTCCGACAGTGCGGCACTCCCTCAGCACTGACCCTCCGACAGTGCGGCTCTCCCTGAGTACTGACCCTCCGACAGTGCGGCACTCCCTCAGGACTGACCCTCCGACAGTGCGGCACTCCCTCAGCACTGACCCTCCGACAGTGCGGCTCTCCCTCAATACTGACCCTCCGACAGTGCGGCACTCCCTCAGGACTGACCCTCCGACAGTGCGGTACTCCCTCAGTACTGACCCTCCGACAGTACGGCACCCCCTCAGCACTGACACTCCGACAGTGTGGCCCTCCCTCAGTACTGACCCTCCGACAGTGTGGCACTCCCTCAGTACTGACCCTCCGACAGTGCGGCGCTCCCTCAGCACTGACCCTCCGACAGTGCGGCACTCCCTCAGTATTGACCCTCTGACAGTGCGGCACTCCCTCAGTACTAACCCTCTGACGGCGCGGCACTCCCTCAGCACTGACCCTCCGACAGTGCGGCACTCCCTCAGTATTGACCCTCTGACAGTGCGGCACTCCCTCAGCACTGACCCTCCGACAGTGCGGCACTCCCTCAGTATTGACCCTCTGACAGTGCGGCATTCCCTCAGTACTGACCCTCCGACAGTGCGGCGCTCCCTCAGCACTGACCCTCCGACAGTGTGGCACTCCCTCAGCACTGACCCTCTGACAGTGCGGCACTCCCTCAGCACTGACCCTCTGACAGTGCGGCGCTCCCTCAGCACTGACCCTCCGACAGTGTGGCACTCCCTCAGCACTGACCCTCCGACAGTGCGGCTCTCCCTCAATACTGACCCTCCGACAGTGCGGCACTCCCTCAGGACTGACCCTCCGACAGTGCGGTACTCCCTCAGTACTGACCCTCCGACAGTACGGCACCCCCTCAGCACTGACACTCCGACAGTGTGGCCCTCCCTCAGTACTGACCCTCCGACAGTGTGGCACTCCCTCAGTACTGACCCTCCGACAGTGCGGCGCTCCCTCAGCACTGACCCTCCGACAGTGCGGCACTCCCTCAGTATTGACCCTCTGACAGTGCGGCACTCCCTCAGTACTAACCCTCTGACGGCGCGGCACTCCCTCAGCACTGACCCTCCGACAGTGCGGCACTCCCTCAGTATTGACCCTCTGACAGTGCGGCACTCCCTCAGCACTGACCCTCCGACAGTGCGGCACTCCCTCAGTATTGACCCTCTGACAGTGCGGCATTCCCTCAGTACTGACCCTCCGACAGTGCGGCGCTCCCTCAGCACTGACCCTCCGACAGTGTGGCACTCCCTCAGCACTGACCCTCTGACAGTGCGGCACTCCCTCAGCACTGACCCTCTGACAGTGCGGCACTCCCTCAGTACTGACCCTCCGACAGTGCGGCACTCCCTCAGCACTGACCCTCCGACAGTGCGGCACTCCCTCAGTATTGACCCTCTGACAGTGCGGCATTCACTCAGGGTAACAGGGTAGTTGTTATGGGGACTTTAACACTCCAAATATTGACTGGAAACACTATAGTTCGAGTAAGTTAGGTGGGTCAGTTTCTGTCCAATGAGTGCCGGAGGGTTTCCTGACACATTATGTAGATAGGTCAACAAGAGGCGAGGCCACATTGGATTTGGTACTGGGTAATGAGCCAGGCCAGGTGTTAGGCTTAGAGGTAGGTGAGCACTTTGGTGATAGTGACCACAATTCGGTTCCATTTATTTTCGCGATGGAAAGGGATAGGAAAATACCACCGGGCAAGAGTTATAGCTGGGGGAAAGGCAATTATGAGGCGATTAGGCAAGACTTACGATGCATAGGACGGGGAAGGAAAATGCAGGGACTGGGCACAATTGAAATGTGGAGCTTGATCAAGGAACAGCTACTGCGTGTCCTTGATAAGTATGTAACTGTCAGGCAGGGAGGAAGTGGTCGAGCGAGGGAACCATAGTTTACTAAAGAAGTTGAATCTCTTGTCAAGAGGAAGAAAGAGGCTTATGTAAAGATGAGGCGTGGAGGCTCAGTTAGGGCGCTTGAGAGTTACAGGTTAACCAGGAAGGACCTAAAGAGAGAGCTAAGAAGAGTCAGGAGGGAACATGAGAAGACTTTGGCAGGTAGGATCAAGGAAAACCCTAAAGCTTTCCATAGGTATGTCAGGAACAAAAGAACTACTAGAGTAAGATTCGGGCCAGTCAAGGACAGTCGTGGGAAGTTATGCGTGGAGTCCGAAGCAATAGGAGAGGAGCTAAATGAATATTTTTTGTCAGTATTCACACAGGAAAAAGACAATGTTTTCGAGGAGAATACTGAGACACGGGCTATTAGACTGGACAGGATTAAGGTTCACAAGGAGGAGGGTTTAGCAATTCTGGAAGGTGTGAAAATAGATACGTCCCCTGGGCCGGATGGGATTTATCCGAGGATTCTCTGTGAAGCCAGGGAGGAGATTGCAGAGTCTTTGGCTTTGATCTTTATGTCATCATTATCTTCAGGAATAGTGCCAGAAGACTGGAGGATAGCAAATGTTGCCCCCTTGTTCAAGACGGGGATTAGAGACAACCCTGGTAATTATAGACCAGCGGGCCTCACTTCGGTTGTGGGTAAAGCGTTGGAGAGGATTATAAGAGTTAGGATTTATAATCATCTAGAAAGGAATAATTTGATTAGGGATCGTCAGCACGGTTTTGTGAAGGGTAAGTCGTGCCTCACAAACCTTACTGAATTCTTTGAGAAGGTGACCAAACAGGTGGATGAGGGTAAAGCGGTCGATATGGATTTCAGTAAAGTGTTTGATAACATTCCCCACAGTAGGCTATTGCAGAAAATACGGAGGCATGGGATTGAGGGTGATTTAGCGGTTTGGATCAGAAATTGGCTTGTTGAAAGAAGACAGAGGGTGGTGGTTGATGGGAAACGTTCATCCTGGAGATCAGTTACTAGTGGGTGCCGCAAGGGTTGGTGTTGGGTCCACTGCTGTTTGTCATTTTTATAAATGACCTGGATGAGGGTGTAGAAGGATGGGTTAGTAAATTTGCAGATGACACTAAAGTCGGTGGAGTTGTGGATAGTGCGGAAGGATGTTGCAGGTTACAGAGGGGCATAGATAAGCTGCAGAGCTGGGCTGAGAGGTGGCAAATGGAATTTAATGCAGACAACTGTGAGGTGATGCACTTTGGTAGGAGTAACCGGAAGGCAAAGTACAGGGCTAATGGTAAGATTCTTAGTAGTGTAGATGAGCAGAGAGATCTCGGTGTACATGTACACAGATCCTTAAAAGTTGCCACCCAGGTTGATAGGGCTGTTAAGACGGCATACAGTGTTTTAGCTTTTATTCATAGAGGGATCGAGTTCCGGAACCAAGAGGTTATGGTGAAGCTGTACAAAACTCTGGTGCGGCCGCACTTGGAGTATTGCGTACAGTTCTGGTCACCGCATTATAAGAAGGATGTGGAAGCTTTGGAAAGGGTGCAGAGGAGATTTACTGGGATGTTGCCTGGTATGGAGGGAAGGTCTTATGAGGAAAGGCTGAGGGACTTGAGGCTGCTTTCGTTAGAGAGAAGAAGGTTGAGAGATGACCTAATAGAGACATATAAGATGATCAGAGGATTAGATAGGGTGGATAGGGAGAGTCTTTTTCCTCGGATGGAGATGGCTAGCACGAGGGGACATAGCTTCAAATTGAGGGCTGATAGATATAGCACAGATGTCAGAGATAGGTTCTTTACTCAGAGAATAGTAAGGGCTTGGAATGCCCTGCCTGCAACAGAAGTAGACTCAGTGATAATGAGAACTGCAGATGCTGGAGAATTCAAGATAACAAAGTGTGAAGCTGGATGAACACAGCAGGCCAAGCAGCATCTCAGGAGCACAAAAGCTACATTTCAGGCCTAGACCCTTCATCAGAGAGGGGGACGGGGAGAGGGTTCTGAAATAAATTGGGAGAGAGGGGGAGGAGGACCAAAGATGGATCGAGGAGAAGATAGGTGGAGAGGAGAGTGCAAGTGGGGAGGTAGGGAGGAGATAGATCAGTCCGGGGAGGATGGACAGGTCAAGGAGGCAGGATGAGATTAGTAGGCAGGAAATGGAGGTGCGGCTTGAAGTGGGAGGAGGGGCTAGGTGAGAGGAAGAACAGGTTAGGGAGGCGGGGAGGAGCTGGGCTGGTTTTGGGATGCAGTCGGGGAGGGGAGATTTTGAAGCTGGTGAAGTCCACATTGATACCATTGGGCTGCAGGGCTCCCAAGCGGAATATGAGTTGCTGCTCCTGCAACCTTCCGGTGGCATCATTGTGGCACTGCAGGAGGCCCATGATGGGCACGTCGTCTAAGGAATGGGAGGGGGAGTTAAAATGGTTAATGACTGGGAGGTGCAGTTGTTTGTTGCGAACTGAGCGGAGGTGTTCTGCAAAGCGGTCCCCAAGCCTCCGCTTGGTTTCCCCAATGTAGAGAAAGCTGCACCGGGTACAATGGATACAGTATACCACATTGGCAGATGTGCAGGTGAACATCTGCTTGATGTGGAATGTCATCTTGGGGCCTGGGATAGGGGTGAGGGAGGAGGTGTGGGGGCAAGTGTAGCATTTCCTGCGGTTGCAGGGGAAGGTGCCGGGTGTGGTGGGTTTGGAAGGCATTGAGTTCCGGAGAGAGTGGTCTCTCGGAAGGCAGACAAGGGTGGGGATGGAAAAATGTCTTTGGTGGTGGGGTCAGATTGTAGATGGCAGACAGTAGTAGACTCGCAAACTTTAAGGGCATTTACATGTTCATTGGGTAAACATATGGACGTACATGGAATAGTGTAGGTTAGATGGGCTTGAGATCGGTATGACAGGTCGGCACAACATCGAGGGCCGAAGGGCCTGTACTGTGCTGTAATGTTCTATGTTCTAAATGTGATGGCATTTAGAAAGAAATTAACAAAACAGCAAAACAATGCATCATCCTGTTCCCCACAACTATCCCCTCACACATATTCAATTCTAGAGAACTTCACTCTCGTCTCAGCTCTTCATTTTTAAAAAAAAATTGATTAACCCCCTCCCTGCTTCTTTTGCTTCGACTACAGGGGCTATTTTACAATTTTCTTCCAAGGGCTGGCACGGTGGCTCAGTGGTTAGCACTGCAGCCTCACGGTGCCAGGGACCCGGGTTCGATTCCACCCTCAGGAAACTGTCTGTGCAGAGATGGCACATTCTCCCTGTGTCTGTGTGGGTTTCCTCCGGGTGCTCCGGTTTCCTCCCACAGCCCAAAGATGTGCAGGCTAGGTGGATCTGCCATGCTAAATTGCCCATAGTGTTCAGGGGTGTGTGGGTTATGGGGGGATGGGTTTGGGTGGGATGCTTCAAGCATTGGCGTGGACTTGTTGGGCCGAAGGGCCTTGTAGGGATTCTAAGCCCACTGACAAGAACCTCTCATCATTCTGACAGCCTACACTTTTCCAGTTCTAACAACTTCCCAGGATGGAAATGACTATCATGAGGGGGCACAATTTTAAGGTGATTGGAGGAAGGGATAGGGGAGAAGTCAGAGGTAGGCTCATCACACAGAGAGTGGTGGGTATGTGGAGTGCGCTGCGGACAGTGGTAGTGGAGTCAGATACTTTACAGACACTTAAGCGTCTCTTGGATAGGCACATGGAGGATAGTATAATGTAGGGTATGCAGGATAGATTGATCTAGTGGGATAATAGGTCAGCACAACATTGTGGGCTGAAGGGCCTGTACTGTGCTGTACAGTTCTATGTGCTTAACTTGAAGATTTCTATCGAAATGTTCCTTGCTTGGGAGTTTCACAAACTCTTCAGTTCTGATCACTGGTTCTCATCAACTCCTGACAAAAGAAATTGTTACCCCATCTGACCTGATATCCTGATTCTGCTGAGCTGAGGCCTTGATTGAACCTTCGGAAGCCAAAACTGAACAATGACGTTTCAAATGTGAGGGGATGCACTTTGGTAGGAGTAACCAGAAGGCAAAGTACTGGGCTAATGGTAAGATTCTTAGCAGTATAGATGAGCAGAGCGATCTCGGTGTCCATGTACACAGATCCTTGAAAGTTGCCACCCAGGTTGACAGGGCTGTTAAGAAGGCATACAGTGTTTTAGCTTTTATTCATAGAGGGATCGAGTTCCGGAACCAAGAGGTTATGGTGAAGCTGTACAAAACTCTGGTGCGGCCGCACTTGGAGTATTGCGTACAGTTCTGGTCACTGCATTATAAGAAGGATGTGGAAGCTTTGGAAAGGGTGCAGAGGAGATTTACTAGGATGTTGCCTGGTTTGGAGGGAAGGTCTTACGAGGAAAGGCTGAGGGACTTGAGGCTGTTTTCATTAGAGAGAAGATGGTTGAGAGGTGACTTAATTGAAACATATAAAATAATCAGAGAGTTAGATAGGGTGGATAGGGAGATCCTTTTTCCCAGGATGGTGATGGCGAGCACGAGGGGACATAGCTCTAAATTGAGGGGTGAAAGATATAGGACAGATGTCAGAGGTAGTTTCTTTACTCAGAGAGTAGTAAGGGAATGGAACGCTTTGCCTGCAACGGTAGTAGATTCGCCATCTTTAGGTACATTTAAGTCGTCATTGGATAAGCATATGGAACTACATAGAATACTGTAGGTTAGATGGGCTTGAGATTGGTATGACAGGTCGGCACAACATCGAGGGCCGAAGGGCCTGTACTGTGCTGTAATGTTCTATGTTCTAAGTTCTATGTTTTATGAAGATAGGAAAGGAACAGCAGAAAAACAATTGTCAAATGATTGAAAGGAAGTAGTATTTGTAAAACACTAGTTCTGTGTAAATTAATGGGACTGAAAGAAAGCAGGTGCCTCAGACCCTGTTGTTTGATATGTTAGAGGTTTGAAAGTGAGGACAGATCGATTGTCCTTTTCTAATGATCTATAGACACTGGAATGGCTCCTGCAGATTTCAAGGATGTAAATATAAGCCTGCAACTAAAGGAAGGACGGACGGAAAGAAAAAATATTAAATGACAGAGCTATTAGCCTGATGTCACTAGTATCTAGTCACTAATCCACAGACCAATCAGCTCCCTGTTGCCGGCCAAATCTCCATTTGTACACAGCCCCCTGGTTCCAGCTGGTCTGTAACTAGACCACCCCCCACTGCTTGAACTAGTAGCTGTGTAAACAGCACTTACAATGAGGCTCCGGGAACTTGCTTTAATAAAGTCTCCAACCCTTCAACAATCTTTGGTTTCTCAACAAGTTTTTTTACCCCATTCCAGTCTATAATCAAAATATTCAGGAAAATGATGAAGTTACAGTGTTTATAAAAGTAAATGTGATTTGACTTTTACTTCAGGAGCTTTTGATTACAGAAGGTAAGATGTACTTCTTCAATCTTATAAATCCTTTCTAAGCTTGATCCTGGAAAATCAAGTGTTGTTCTGCTCTCTTTACTGAAAGACAGAGAAGGGTAACAGTGACGTGGAGGTGCCAGTGTTGGTCTGGGGTGGACAAAGTCAGAGAACACACGACACCAGGTTATAGTCCAACAGATTTATTTCAAATCACAAGCTTTTCTAGCACTGCCCCTTGATCACGTGAAGTGTCCGAAGGGCTGCACTCCAAAAGCTTATGGTTTAAGATAAACCTGTTGCACTATAACCTGGTGTCGTGTAACGTTTGTCCTTGTATGAGGAGAGATTGACGAGACTGGTCCCACATTCATTACAGGACAGAAGAGTGAGGGCGGGATGATTTCACTGAAACGTCTACAATCCTTACAGGGCCCAAGCAGGCGCAGAATGCAATAAATGCAGAATAAAACGGGGAGGCAATGTCCTTGTGGTATTTTCATTCGACTATTAATCCGGAGGCCCAGGTAATGGGGCGTTGACATGGCAGATGGTGGAACTTAAATTCAATTTAAAACATCTGGAATTAAGAGTCTCAAGATGATCCTGAAATCATGGCTGATTGAAAAACTGGTTCACTAATGTCCTTTAGGGAAGGAAACTGCCATCCTTACCTGGTCTGCCTACATGTGACTCCAGACCCACAGCAATGTGTTTGACTCTTAGCTGCCCTCTGGGCAATTAGGGATGGGGCAATAAATGCTGCCTGGTCAGTGACACCCTCATCCTTGTGAATAATTAAAGGAAAGTTGCCCCCCCTGCCTGTTCAAGCCTGGAACCAGGGTGCACAGTCTCAGAGCGATGACTTTCTTCATTCGGAGAGGGGTGAACCTTTGGGATTCTCAGCCCCCGAGGGCTGTGGGTGTTCAGACACTGAGACGGGAGGTTTCCACAGCTCTGTCACTTCCCACATTCCTCGGGCAGATCAGTGCACTGCAGAATCCACAGCTGCCTTCAGGCAGTGAGGGGAATCTTTCAACTGCCTGCTCCTCAGGTACTCCTGACTCAGTATGGTATCATCTGTCACATTCACTCAGGTTGACAGGGAAAGAAACACCAGCCAGGGATTAAATTCACAAAACAGAGACAGTCAGGAATCTTGCTGTCACTGCTAGGTATTGTGGTTAGAATTTCAGTCAGTTTCTGAGCGAGCCTCCCGCTTGCCAATATCTCATCTCGTGTATTACTCCGAAACACCAACCTTTAGAACAAGCTGAACACAGCAGGCCAAGCAGCATCATAGGAGCAGGAAGGCTCACTCGGCCTGCTGTGTTCATCCAGCTCTACAACTTGTTATCTCGGATCCTCCAGCATCTGCAGTTCCCATTATCTCTGATACAGGCTTGAGAACAGGTTCCCTGTGGTGAGATAGACAGGCAGGCAGTGTTAAACCAGAGAACGCCACTCTCATTCTGTCAGTCTGAGATAGTGCACAATCAAGAACAATTAGAGCTGAACATTAGTCTTTGGAAGTCTGACACTGAAAATATACATACTGCGGTGGAATGGTAGCGGTCTCAGGACTTAGTATCATCATGTTTTATTTCCATTCCCTCACAGATTGAGGGCATTATTGGCTGGGCCAGCATTTATTGTCCATCAGAGCCAACCATACAGCTGTGTGTCTGAGCTAAGGACAGTTGGTACTCTTCCCTAAATGACATGGGTCAACCAGACGAGTTTCCCCAAAAATTAACAGAAGCCTCATAAACAAAGACAGAAGTTGCTGAAAGAGCTCAGCAGGTCTGGCAGCATCTGTGGAGAGAAATCAGAATTAACGTTTCGGGTCCCTTACTCAGACATTTCGGTTTTTGTTTCTGATTTCCAGCATGCGCAGTTCTTTTGGTTTCTTTTCTAAATAAAAAAATTCACGGTCACCATGAGATTCTAAATTCCAGATTTTATTTTAAGATTCAAACACTGCCATTTGTCAGGGTGGAGCCTGAACCCAGGTCTCCAGGACATTGGCCTGGGCCTGGTGGACTTACAGTCGAGGCCAGAAGCACCCATCTAGAAACAAGCTGTTCAGCTGATATAGGCTGCACTGGTGTTCACGTTCATACAAATCTCCTCCTATCTTCGTTCAGTTCAAACATTTCCTTCCACTCTTTTCAACCCAGTGATTTTGCAAGCTTTCCCGGAAATCTGTTGATGGTTTGCAGAACAGCTGCAGCAAGTTGCATATTTCACTCGATCTCTGGGTAAACACCTCACCTCCTGGTTGAACATGGTAATAGTCCCAAACTTTACAAAACAGCAGCGCTCTGAAAGCTTGTGATTTCAAATAAACCTGTTGGACTATAACCTGGTTACAGAGATAATGGGAACTGCAGATGCTGGAGAATCCGAGATAACAAAGTGTGGAGCTGGATGAACACAGCAGGTCAAGCAGCATCTCAGGAGCACAAAAGCTGACATTTCGGGCGTAGACCCTTCATCAGAAAAGAACTATAACCTGGTGTTGTATGCTTTGTGTTTTTACTGTGTCCAGATCCATGCATTGTACTGTAAACATGGTCCAGGCACCAATAACATCACTTCAATATTTTTAATTTCCTCTCATTAATAATAATACCCAGGACTGTGGTATGCTTTAATGGTCTTGTGTTGATATTTTTCAAAGTTCATCCATTGGACGTGGGCATCCCTGCCCAGCATTTATTGCCCGTCCCTAGTTGCCCCTTGAAAAGGTGCAGTGGGTAGACCCACAATGTTCCTTAGGGAGGGAATTCCAGGATTCTGTCCCAGCGACAGTGAAGGAACAGCGATATATTTCCAAGTCAGGATGGTGAGTGGCTCGGAGGGGAACTTGCAGGGGGTGGTGTTCCCATGTATCTGCTGCCCTTGTCCTTCCAGATGGAAGTGGTCATGGGTTTGGAAGGTGCTGCCTGAGGGTCTTTGGTGAGTATCTGCAGTGAGTCTTGTAGATAGTACACACTGCTGCTGCTGAGCGTTGGTGATAGAGAGACGGGATGTTTGTGGATATGCCTGTCTAAATAGAGATTAATTTACTTCACTATTTTCTCCCTGGTCTAACTCTACCACCCTTCTTGTAAAGTGGACCCATGTTTACTATTGTCCAGTCCTCTGGCACCTCCTTGTGGCCAGAGATACTTTGATAATTTGTGTCAAGGCCCCTGTAGTGCCTTGCCTCCCACAACATCCTGGGAAATAACTCATCTGGGCCTGGGGATTTGCCCACATTGGCATCTGCTAAAACCTCAGATACCTCCTCACTTCCTGCTCAATCTGCTCCGTTCTGTACTTGCACCCTCTTCTCCCTGAATTTGGATAAGAATAGACATATTCAGGATAGCCAACATGGCTTTATGCGGGGAAGGCCATGCCTCACAAGTTTGACTGAATTTTTGAGGAAGCGGTGAGGATGATTGATGAGGCAGTGGATATTGTCTACAGGGACTTTAATAAAATATTTGACAAGGTCCCTCATTGTAGGTGTAAGTCACATGGGATGCACAGCAAGTCGGTAATGTGGATAGAAAATTGGATTGGTCACAGAAGACAGAGGGTAGCTGTGGAGGGGTGTTTTTCTGACTGGATGTCTGCGGCCAGTGGTATTTCACAAGGATCAGGTTGGGACCCCTGTCATTTGTAATTTACGTAATTGATTTGGATGTAATTATCAGTTGTCTCATTAGAGGTTTACAGGTGACAGGAAAATTGGTGGAGGGGTGGATAGTGAGGAAGATTGTTAAAGGATACAGCAGGATATAAATCAGCTGGAAAGTTGGGCAGAGAAGTGGCAGATGGAGTTTAATCCGGAGAAGTGTGAGATGATGCGTTCTGGGAGGCCAAGTACAAGAGGAAAGTACAGAGTAAATGGAAGGAACCTTAGGAGCATTGATATCCAGAGGGATCTTGGCGTGCAAGGGCATAGCTCCCTGAACGTGGCAACACAAGTGGATAAGGTGATAAGAAGGTATATGGCACACTTACCTTCATTGGCCAGGGCATTGAGTGTAAAAGTTGGCAAGTCATGCTGCAGCTGGAGTAGGCTCTGGGAGTACTCTGTGCTGCTCTGGTCACCACACTACAGGAAGGATGTGGAGAATTTGGAAAGAGTGCAGAAAAAGGTAACAGGAGAGGGGAACAGAGAGAGGGAGAAGGAGAGAAATACAGTGGGGGTGGACTGGGGGAGGGGTCAGAGACACTGAAACAGGCAGAGGGGGGCAGAGAGAGAGATGGAGAGAGACAGAGAGGTAAGGGTGGAACAGGAGGAGTGGGACAGAGAGAGAGAGGGAAGATAGGAAGAGAGAGGGAACAGAGAGATAGAGGAAACCCAGAAAGAGGGAAACAGAGAGAGTGAACAGAGAAAGAAGGAGAGAGGGAGAGGGAAACAGAAAGAGGGACTGTGTGAGTGAGAGACATAGGAAGGCTAAAGTAGAGGGAGAAACAGAGAAAGAATACAGGGCAAGAAGCAAGGGAAGAGGGAGAAGGAGACAGAAGGAGAGAGAGAGACAGGATGGTGCCTAGATTAGAGTGTATTAGCTATAAGGAGAGGTTGGCCAGACTTGGATCATTTTTGTAGGACTGTTGGAGGCTGACAGCTGGCCTGATAAAAATATATAACATTATGTGGAGCATGATAGGATGTATAGTTGGAGTCTTTTTCCCTGGGTGGGAATGTCAGAGAACAGAGGCATAGGTTTACGGTGGGAGAGGGAAAGTTTAACTGAGATGTGTGTGGCAAGATTTTTATGCAGAGGGTAGTAGGTGCCTGGAACGTGCTTCCAGGGGAGGTGATAGAAGCAGATGTGAGAGCAACAATTAAGAAGCATTTAGACAGACTCAATAACAGGCAGGGAATAGAGGATGTGGACCATGTGCAGGAAGATGGGATTAGTTTAGAATAGCATCATGGTTAGCACAGACCTGGTGGGCTGAAGGGCCTGTTCTTGTGCTGTGCTGTTCCATGTCCTATTCTCTGTTCTCCTTGTAAAGACAGATGTGAAGTTCTCATTTAACACTCTCTTAATGCCCTCAGCCTCCACACACAGATTACCCCCTTGGTAACTATTTGACCCTACTCTTTCTCTGGTTATTCACTTCCCCTTAACGTACTTGGAGAATAGTTTCAGTTTCTCCCCAGAGAAGAATTATCTCCAATAGTGGGAACTGCAGATGCGGGAGAATCCGAGATAACAAAGGGTGGAGCTGGATGAACACAGCAGGCCAAGCAGTTTCTGCTCCTCTGATGCTGTGTTCATCCAAATCCACACCTTGTTATCAAAGGATTATCTCTGCTGCCCTTTCTCGCTCTCGCTCTCGCTCTCTCTCTTAATGGCTCTTTCTCTCTGTTCCTTTGTTTCTTGTTCTGTATTCACCCTTTGTTTCTCCCTCTACTTCAGTCTTCTTATTTCTCTCTCTTACACAGTCCCTCTCTCTGTTTCCTCTCTCTCGGTTTCCCTCTTTCTCTCTCCCTGTTTCCCACTCTCTCTATTCCCCTAGCACCATTTCTCTCTTTCTGATTCTTGCCCCACTCTCTCTCTCTGTCCTCTTCCCTGTTTCCCTCGATCTGACCCCCTCCCCCCATTTCCCTCTCTCTGTTCCCCCACACCCCTGTTTCCCTATCTCTGTCCCGCTCCTCCCCTTCCCCCTCTCTGTTCCCCCTCCCCCCCATTTCCTTCTCTCTCTGTCTCCCTCCCTCTGACACTGATGACAGCTCAGTTCTGCAGGAGGTTCAGGATTGTTCTGATTGCTGACGAACTGGGGATATCTGTCATCGAGAGCAGTTTCCGGCTGATTTGAGGGGAAAGTGGACATTTACAGATGGAATTTCTATGTCAGTCTCAGGGTGTGGCCTCCAGTTAGTGATCTGCTCGCTGAGGCTGGGGAAAGCTGCTGAAAAATACCAACCTTTTCATCAAACGACGTGAAAAGTACAAATCTCAGGTTTCATAGAACATAGAACATAGAACAGTACAGCACAGAACAGGCCCTTCAGCCCACAATGTTGTGCCGACCATTGATCCTCATGGATGCACCCTCAAATTTCTGTGACCATATGCATGTCCAGCAGTCTCTTAAATGACCCCAATGACCTTGCTTCCACAACTGCTGCTGGCAACGCATTCCATGCTCTCACAACTCTCTGCGTAAAGAACCTGCCTCTGACATCCCCTCTATACTTTCCACCAACCAGCTTAAAACTATGACCCCTCGTGCTAGCCATTTCTGCCCTGGGAAATAGTCTCTGGCTATCGACTCTATCTATGCCTCTCATTATTTTGTATACCTCAATTAGGTCCCCTCTCCTCCTCCTTTTCTCCAATGAAAAGAGACCGAGCTCAGTCAACCTCTCTTCATAAGATAAGCCCACCAGTCCAGGCAGCATCCTGGTAAACCTCCTCTGAACCCTCTCCAAAGCATCCACATCTTTCCTATAATAGGGCGCCCAGAACTGGACGCAGTATTCCAAGTGCGGTCTAACCAAAGTTTTATAGAGCTGCAACAAGATCTCACGACTCTTAAACTCAATCCCCCTGTTAATGAAAGCCAAAACACCATATGCTTTCTTAACAACCCTGTCCACTTGGGTGGCCATTTTAAGGGATCTATGTATCTGCACACCAAGATCCCTCTGTTCCTCCACGCTGCCAAGAATCCTATCCTTAATCCTGTACTCAGCTTTCAAATTCGACCTTCCAAAATGCATCACCTCGCATTTATCCAGGTTGAACTCCATCTGCCACCTCTCAGCCCATCTCTGCATCCTGTCAATGTCCCGCTGCAGCCTACAACAGCCCTCTACACTGTCAACGACACCTCCGACCTTTGTGTCGTCTGCAAACTTGCTGACCCATCCTTCAATTCCCTCGTCCAAGTCATTAATAAAAATTACAAACAGTAGAGGCCCAAGGACAGAGCCCTGTGGAACCCCACTCACCACTGACTTCCAGGCAGAATATTTTCCTTCTACTACCACTCGCTGTCTTCTGTTGGCCAGCCAATTCTGTATCCAAGCAGCTAAGTTCCCCTGTATCCCATTCCTCCTGACCTTCTGAATGAGCCTTCCATGGGGAACCTTATCAAATGCCTTACTGAAGTCCATATACACCACATCCACAGCTTGACCCTCATCAACCTTACTAGTCACATCCTCAAAAAATTCGATAAGGTTTGTAAGGCATGACCTACCCGTCACAAAGCCGTGTTGACTGTATTTGATCAAGCCATGCTCTTCCAGATGGTCATAAATCTTATCCCTCAGAATCCTTTCTAACACCTTGCAGACGACAGACGTGAGACTTACCGGTCTATAATTGCCGGGGATTTCCCTATTTCCTTTCTTGAAGAGAGGAATTACATTTGCCTCTCTCCAGTCCTCAGGTACGACTCCAGTGGAGAGCGAGGATGCAAAGATCTTCGCAAGTGGCGAAGCAATTGCATTTCTCGCTTCCCAAAGCAGCCGAGGACAAATCTGATCCGGGCCTGGCGACTTGTCAATCTTAATGTTTGACAAAATTTTCAGTACATCAGCTTCCTCTATCTCTATCCATTCCAGCATGCACACCTGCTCTTCAAAGGTTTCATTCACTACACAGGTCGTTTCTTTCGTAAAGACAGAAGCAAAAAACTCATTTAGGGCTTCCCCTACCTCCTCAGGCTCCACACACAAGTTCCCTATGCTATCCCTGATCGGCCCTACTCTTTCTTTGACCATTCTCTTATTCCTCACGTAAGTGTAAAATGCCTTTGTGTTTTCCCGGATTCCTTCTGCCAAGCCTTTCTCGTGCCCCCTCCTGGCTCTCCTCAGACCATTTTTGAGCTCCTTCCTTGCCTGCATGTAATCCTCTCTAGCTGAACTTGACCCTAGCTTCCTCCACCTTATGTAAGCTACCTTCTTCCTTTTCACTAGAAGCTCCACCGCTCTCGTCATCCAAGGTTCCTTTATCTTACCCCTTCTTGCCTGTCTCAGAGGGACATATTTACTCATCACTCCCAACAACTGTTCCTTAAACCATCTCCACATGTCTATAGTTCCCTTACCATGGAACAACTGCTCCCAGTCCATGCTTCCTAACTCGTGTCTAATCGCATCATAGTTTCCTCTTCCCCAATTAAATATCCTCCCATTCTGCCTAATCCTCTCCTTCTCCATAGCTATGTAGAATGAGAGAGTGTTATGGTCACTATCACCAAAATGCTCTCCCACCACAAGATCTGATACCTGCCCCGGCTCGTTTCCGAGCACCAAGTCTAGAATGGCCTCTCCCCTCGTCGGCCTGTCAACGTACTGCGTTAGGAGTTTCCTTACACGAAGGCCCAGCGTTAGTGCCTGTGTCAATCACAGCACCTTGAATCAATGTCAGACAGTAAACAGTGATAATGGGAACTGCAGATGCTGGAGAATCCAAGATAATAAAATGTGAAGCTGGATGAACACAGCAGGCCAAGCAGCATCTCAGGAGCACAAAAGCTGACGTTTCGGGCCTGGACCCTTCATCAGAGAGGGCGATGGGGAGAGGGAGCTGGAATAAATAGGGAGAGAGGGGGAGGCGGACCGAAGATGGAGAGAAAAGAAGATAGGTGGAGAGAGTGTAGGTGGGGAGGTAGGGAGGGGATAGGTCAGTCCAGGGAAGACGGACAGGTCAAGGAGGTGGGATGAGGTTAGTAGGTAGGAGATGGAGGTGCGGCTTGGGGTGGGAGGAAGGGATGGGTGAGAGGAAGAACCGGTTAGGGAGGCAGAGACAGGTTGGACTGGTTTTGGGATGCAGTGGGTGGGGGGGAAGAGCTGGGCTGGTTGTGTGGTGCAGTGGGGGGAGGGGACGAACTGGGCTGGTTTTGGGATGCGGTGGGGGAAGGGGGGATTTTGAAGTTGGTGAAGTCCACATTGATACCATTGGGCTGCAGGGTTCCCAAGCACATCTGCCAATATGGTATACTGCATCCACTGTACCCGGTGTGGCTTCCTCTACATTGGGGAAACCAAGCGGAGGCTTGGGGACCGCTTTGCAGAACACCTCCGCTCGGTTCGCAATAAACAACTGCACCTCCCAGTCGCGAACCATTTCCACTCCCCCTCCCATTCCTTAGACGACATGTCCATCATGGGCCTCCTGCAGTGCCACAATGATGCCACCCGAAGGTTGCAGGAACAGCAACTCATATTCCGCCTGGGAACCCTGCAGCCCAATGGTATCAATGTGGACTTCACCAGTTTCAAAATCTCCCCTTCCCCCACCGCATCCCAAAACCAGTCCAGCCTGCCTCTGCCTCCCTACCCTGTTCTTCCTCTCACCCTCCCTTCCTCCCACCCCAAGCCGCACCCCCATCTACCTACTAACCTCATCCCACCTCCTTGACCTGTCCGTCTTCCCTGGACTGACCTATCCCCTCCCTACCTCCCCACCTACACCTTCTCCACCTATCTTCTTTACTCTCCATCTTCGGTCTGCCTCCCCCTCTCTCCCTATTTATTCCAGTTCCCTCCCCCCATCCCCCTCTCTGATGAAGGGTCTAGGCCCGAAACGTCAGCTTTTGTGCTCCTGAGATGCTGCTGGGCCTGCTGTGTTCATCCAGCCTCACATTTTATTGTCTCAGGCAGTAAACAGCTGGGTTACTGTGTTCCTGCATCACAACAGGCAGCTCTAAAAGGACCACAAATCCTGCTCAAACTCACTCCCATTCACACTCACACCCACTCCCACTCACACCCACTCCCACTCACACTCACTCCCATTCACACTCCACATCAACATTAACACTCACACAGAATAGAGCGAATGTGAAATGAGGGATTAAGAGGGCTACGAGAGGACATGAGATACTGCTGGCAAACATGGTTAAGGAAAATCCCAAAGCCTTTTATTCATATATTAAGAGCAAGAGGGTAACTAGAGAAAGGATTGGCCCACTCAAGGACAAAGAAGGAAAGTTATGCGCTGAGTCAGAGAAAATGGGTGACATTCTTAACGAGTACTTTGCATCGGTATTCACCAAGGAGAGGGACATGACAGATGTTGAGGTTAGGGATCGATGTTTGCTTACTCTCGGTCAAGTTGACATTAGGAAGGAGGAAGTGTTGGGTATCCTAAAAGACATTAAGGTGGGCAAGTCCCCAGGTCCGGATGGGATCTATCCCAGGTTGTTGAGGGAAGTGAGAGAGCAAATAGCCGGGGCCTTAACAGATATCTTTGCAGCATCCTTAGACACAGGTGAGGTCCTGGAGGACTGGAGACTTGCTAATGTTGTCCCCTTGTTTAAGAAGGGTAGCAAGGATAATCCAGGTAATTATCGACCGGTGAGCCTGATGTCAGTGGTAGGGAAGCTACTGGAGAAGATACTGAGGGATAGCATCTATTCCCATTTGGAAGAAAATGGGCTTATTAGTGATAGGCAACATGCTTTGGTGGAAGGAAGGTCATGTCTTGCCAACTTAATAGAATTCTTTGAGGATGTGACAAAGTTGATTGATGAGGGAAAGGCTGTAGATGTCATATACATGGACTTCAGAAAGGCGTTTGATAAGGTTTCCCATGGTAGGCTGATGGAGAAAGTGAAGTCGCATGGAGTCCAGGGTGTGCTGGCTAGATGGATAAAAAACTGGCTACGCAACAGAAGACAGAGGGTAGTAGTAGAAGGGAGTTTCTCAAATTGCAGACCTGTGACCAGTGGTGTTCCACAGGGATCTGTGCTGGGACCACTGTTGTTTGTGATATATGTAAATGATTTGGAGGAAGGTGTAGGTGGTCTGATCAGCAAGTTTGCTGATGACACTAAGATTGGTGGAGTAGCAGACAGTGAAAGGGACTGTTGGAGATTGCAGCAGAATATAGACTGGAGAGTTGGGCAGAAAAATGGCAGATGGAGTTCAATCCGAGCAAATGTGAGGTTATGCATTTTGGAAGATCTAATTCAAGGGCGAACTATACAGTAAATGGAAAAGCCCTGGGGAAAATTGATGCACAGAGAGATCTGGGTGCTCAGGTCCTTTGTACCCTGAAGGTGACAACACAGCTCAATAGGATGGTCAAGAAGGCATACAGCATGCTTTCCCGGGGTATTGAGTACAAGAGTTGGCAGGTCATGTTGCAGTTGTATAGGACTTTGGTTCGGCCACATTTGGAGTACTGTGTACAGTTCTGGTCACCACATTACCAAAAGGATGTGGATGCTTTGGAGAGGGTGCAGAGGAGGTTCACCAGGATGTTGCCTGGTATGGAGGGTGCTAGCTATGAAGAGAGGTTGAGTAGATTAGGATTATTTACATTAGAAAGAGGGAGATTGAGGGGGGACCTGATTGAGGTCTACAAAATCATTAGGGGTATAGACAGGGTGGATAGCAAGAAGCTTTTTCCCAGAGTGGGGGACTCAGTTACTAGGGGTCATGAGTTCAAAGTAAGAGGAGGAAAGTTTAAGGGAGATATGCGTGGAAAGTTCTTTACACAGAGGGTGGTGGGTGCCTGGAACGCGTTGCCAGCGGAGGTGGTAGACGCAGACACGTTAGCGTCTTTTAAGATATATTTGGACGGGTACATGGATGGGCAGGGAGCAAATGGACACTGACCCTTAGAAAATAGATGACAGGTTAGACAGAGGATCTGGATTGGCACAGGTTTGGAGGGCCGAAGGGCCTGTTCCTGTGATGTAATTTTCTTTGTTCTTTATTCTTTGTACTCACTCCTGCTCACACTCACTCAAACTCACTCTCACTCACACTCCCAGTCACACTCACTCCAACTCACAATCACTCACACTCACATTCACTATAACTCACTCCCATTCACATTCACACTCACTCCCACTCACTCCCACTCACACACACACTCACTCGCATTCACACTCACACTCACTCACACTCACTCCCATTCATACTCACTCACACTCACACCCATTCACACTCACTCCCACTCACTCACGTTCACACTTCCACTCAGACTCACTCCTGCACACACACACTCACTCAAACTCACTCCAGCTCACTCACTCATATTCACATGTACTATCTCTTATGCACACACTCACACTCACCAACACTCACTCCTGCTCACTCACTCCTACTCACACTCACTATCTCTTACACTCACACACAATCATGCACACTCACACTAACTCTAACTCACTCTCACTTAATACACCCACATACATTCACACCAGTGCTCAGTCACTCCCACTCACACTCACTCCCACTCACTCATTTCCGCTCACAATCACATCTGTTCATACCCGCTCAGCCCTTATGTGAACTCTCACTCATTCTCATAGTCAAACCTGTCAAACACAGTCACACTCATTGTCACTCTCACACTCATCCTTAATCACATTCAATCTCACACTCACACACTCACTTCACTCCACTTTACGCTCACTGGGTGTGAGCAGATGTGAACGAATGTGAAGTGAGTAAAAGTGGAAATGATTGGGATCACAGTGAGTGGGAACAGGAGTGAGTAGGAAGTGAACGGGAGGGAGTGGGATTAGGAGTGAGGGCCCGAATGTAATATTTCCAGATTGCTAGATGATACCAAGTGAAGTGGGACCATGTGGTGTGAGGAAAATCTAAGATACTCGCGGTGAGAGATGGACAGGCTGAGAGATTAGACAGGAACTGGGCAGATGGAACAAAATGTGGAAAAATGACAGGCTCTTCATGTGGGCAAGGAGAACAGATAGCAGAGTATGTTGTAAATGGTGAGCATTTGAAAAAGATTAGGAAGTGTGGATGAGGTTGGGATCTGGGTGTCCATGTACTCTGGTTAATGTAAACAGGCTGGTTGTTTCAGCAAACAGTGCTTCGATGTTCATCGCAAAAAGAGCTTGTTCAGAAATAGGGGCCTCGCTGAGACCAAGCCTGGAATATTCAGTACAGTTTTGGTTTCCTTACTCAGGAAGGATAGACATGCCATAGAGGGAGGGTGGTGGAGGTTCATAAAGCTGATACCGGGGATGACAGGACTATCCTTCTAGGAGAGGCTGGTTCAACTGTGAGCGAGGAATTACAGGGTGTTTCCAGGGTTGGAGAGTTTCTGTGATGGAGAGAGATTGAACAGACTGGCATTGTTACATATGGAATGCTCTGCCCCAGAAGGCAGTGGAGGCCAAGTCTCTGGATACTTTCAAGAAAGAGATGGATAGAGCTCTTAAAGATAGTGGAATCAAGGGTTATGGGGATAAGGCAGGAACAGGATACTGATGGTGGATGATCAGCCATGATCATAATGAATGATAGTGCTGGCTCTAAAGGCCAAATGGCCTACTCCTGCATCTATTGTCTATTGTTTATTGTCTATTTTCCTTAAAGCAGAGGAGACTGTGAGGGGACGTGACCGAGATGTATAAACTGTGTAGATTAAGGAGATGGGTTTGGGTGGGATGCTCTGAGGGTCAGTGTGGACTTGTTGGGCTGAAGGGCCTGTTCCCAGACTGTAGGGGTTCCATGGTACTATGATCTACGATGCGCACTCAGGATGCCAATGTAGACAAGGCTGCGGGCCAAGAGCTGGGAAATGGGATTAGAATAGTTCGGTGGCTGTTTCTGACCAGTGCAGACTTGATGGGCCGAAGGGTGTTGTAATGAGCTGTAGACCTCCATGACCATGATGGGGTTATATTTACCACCCTCCAATCTTCTTCACCTTTTTCAGAAGCTAGAGAATTTTGGAAGTTGGCAACAAATGCTCCATTAATTCCATGGCCACCTCCCTTAATCATCTGCTCTGTTCTTATCATATTTCCAGCTAATATCCTTCAATTTCTCCTTCTAAAATATCCTTGCTTCCTGAGCAATTCTGGGATTTTATTTTAATGTCTTCTTTAATTGAAATTGAGTGAAGTTAGGAGTTTGATTGCTCAATGAGTTCCTTGTTCTCTGTGATCAATTCATAGATTCCCCACAGTGTAGAAACAGGCCCTTCGGCCCAACAAGTCCATGCTGCCCCTTGCAGCATCCCACCCAGACCCATCCCCCTATAACCCACATACCCCTGAACACTACAGGCAATTTAGCATGGCCGATCCACCTAACCTGCACATCTTTGGACTGTGCGAGGAAACCGGAGCACCCGGAGCAAACCCACGCAGACACGGGGAGAATGTGCCAACTCCACACAGACAGTTACCTGAGGCTGGAATTGAACCCGGGTCCCTGGCGCTATGAGGCTGCAGTGCTAATCACTGAGTCACCGTGCCACCCCAATTCTTCCCATTTCAGGTTGCATGGCACTTAGACTTTTCATTACTCACCATTCTCTTTATTAATTCACTGGATAAGGGTGCCACTGGCTAGGCCAGCATTTATTGCCCACCCCTAATTGCCCAGAGGGCAGTTGAGAGTAAACCCTGGTACCTTGGGTCTGGAATCACATGTCAATCAGACCAGGTAAAGATGGCAGTTTCCTTCCCTCAAGGACATTCGTGAGCCAGATTTTTTTTTTAATTTCAACACTGGTTACAGACTCATTATTAATTTTTTTTAATTCCAAATTTTTATTGAATTCAAATTTCATCAACTGCTGAAGTGGGATTTCAAAACAGATTCCTGTAGTCTGGGGTTCTGGATGACTAGCCTAGTGACTGTATCTTTACACCACACCTTCCCTGGCACATTTATGGACTCATAGAAACTTTTACATTCTGCTTTTATGTTCCTTGCAAGTTTATTGACACACTGTATTTTATCTTAGTCCTCATTTGCTGAATTTTAAACTGCTCCCAGTCTTCAGGATTGCTATATTTTCAAGCAGCTTTATACAGCTCTTCTGAGGATCTAATATTATCATTAATTTATTTTGTTAATCACGGTTCAGCCACTTTTCCCATCATGTTCTTTTACCTGAAATGAGTTTATATTAGCTACTTTGCATCAACCCTTACCCATTGACAGACATGCCTTTGAACAACATTTTTTATGATAAGAAAAGAAAGGAGCCATTCCCCTCCAATACTAGCTAATTTAGGTTCTGTATGAAAATCTGTCAGAACATTTACTGTTTAAAGATGATCTTACATTAGCAAGTCTACTATAGTCCCTCAGGGGGCTGAAACTCACGAGAAAAACACGTCCATAATTCTTGGGACTTGGAGATTTCAGGGAGTTAATGCCCCAGAGATGGACTCAATCTAGTTCATTATCCAGAGGGCTGCCATTGCACCAGTTAGACAGCAGCTGCAGGAAGGAGCTGCTGCCAACAAACAGCAGGCTGTCACTAACAGCTGCTACTTCCTATCAAATGGGAAGAGAGTACATAGAACATAGAACATAGAACATTACAGCACAGTACAGGCCCTTCGGCCCTCGATGTTGTGCCGACCTGTCATACCGATCTCAAGCCCATCTAACCTACACTATTCCATGTACGTCCATATGCTTATCCAATGACGACTTAAATGTACCTGAAGTTGGCGAATCTACTACCGTTGCAGGCAAAGCCTTCCATTCCCTTACTACTCTCTGAGTAAAGAAACTACCTCTGACATCTGTCCTATATCTTTCACCCCTCAATTTAAAGCTATGCCCCCTCGTGCTCGCTGTCACCATCCTAGGAAAAAGGCTCTCCCTATCCACCCTATCTAACCCTCTGATTATTTTATATGTTTCAATTAAGTCACCTCTCAACCTTCTTCTCTCGAATGAAAACAGCCTCAAGTCCCTCAGCCTTTCCTTGTAAGACCTTCCCTCCATACAAGGCAACATCCTAGTAAATCTCCTCTGCTCCCTTTCCAAAGCTTCCACATCCTTCTTATAATGCGGTGACCAGAACTGTACGCAATACTCCAAGTGTGGCCGCACCAGAGTTTTGTACAGCTTCACCATAACCTCTTGGTTCCGGAACTCAATCCCTCTATTAATAAAAGCTAAAACACTGTATGCCTTCTTAACAACCCTGTCAACCTGGGTGGCAACTTTCAAGGATCTGTGTACATGGACACCGAGATCTCTCTGCTCATCCACACTACCAAGAATCTTACCATTAGCCCTGTACATTTCCCGCCAATGCTTCTTATTCACATTGTGGTGAGAAAACTCTACGGTAAGGCCGACAGCAAGTGTCCGGGGCCATGCTTACACCAGGCCATTCTGTTGATGGTGGCCTCACTTCTGTCAAAAAGCCTGACCCAAGCTTACTACACTCACCCGCACTGGGCTAGGAAATGTGTGATGGGCCAAATGGACGAAGGACCAGAGAACGGGATATGGAGAATCATCCTTCTGGAGAGAAGATGCAAGGTACTGGAATGGCTTGCTCTCTGTCCCTTTTCCTGTCTCTGATCCTCTAACAGCTCCCTAAGGGACATTGTGGGTCAACCCACTGCACATGGGCTGCAGCGGTTCAAGAAGGCAGCTCACCCCCACCTTCTCAAGGGGCAACTAGGGACGGGCAATAAATGCTGGGCCCAGCCACTGATGCCCACATCCCATGAATGAATTAAAAATCTCTCCCACACTGTGTTACTCTCTCTCTCTCTCTTTCTGTTATCTAATGTCTGGTTCTCTCTCTCTCTTTTTCTCTCCCTCAGTTCCTATTCCTCTTATTCTCCCAGCTCCTTTTTCTTCTTCCCTATCTTTCTCATGACCTTTTATTGTCCCTGAATCACTTTTTCTCTCTGTCTGTTTAATGTGCTGCCTTTTGTTTTCAATATGCATTGAGTAATGACAGTAAAACAGTTCAGGAACTCTGTTACAGAGATAGTAGGAACTGCTGATGCTGGAGAATCTGTGATGACACGGTGTGATGCTGGATGAACACAGCAGGCCAAGCAGCATCTCAGGAGCAGGAAAGTTTGACACTTCGGGTCGGGGCCCTTCTTCAGGTGCTCCTGTGATGCTGCTTGGCCTGCTGTGTTCATCCAGCTTCTCACCGTGTTATCGCAGGAATCCTGTTATAGTTTGGTATGCAGGGTTGTTGGGAAACTGACAGAGTTGAATGTGAGGACCTGGGCAGAGAGAGATTAGATACACACAGGAAACAGCAATAGTGCAGGACTCAAAGAATATTTAAGTTTGGAAAAATACTCTACGTTGCAAGTTGTGCTTCTCAGGGAAGGTCTAAGAAACAGAACTGAAGCAACAGTCTGCCTGCAGTAGCCAAACATGATGTGGAGCAGGGGAAAGCACTGACAGGGTGCATCACACACAGAGCACGGTGGAAAATACTGGATGACCTGAAAAACAGCTGGCAACTTCAGGACAACCTCTGTGTAACCCCAGCTGGAGCAGTCACTGTGAAAGTCACCGGTGTTGAGATGGGATCATGATTAAACCATTCTCCTGTCACTCGTCACATCTCACTCTCAGGACCTGGGGAAATCCCACATGCTCACAGGAAAACATGCTCAGCTTCTTGTATTTTCTCTCTCTGCACCTGCTTCTCTGTGTCTCACTGTCTCTGTCTGTGTGTCCCTCTATCACTCCCCCTTCTCCCTCTCTCACTCTCTCTCTCTCTCTCTCTCTCTCTCCCTGTCTCTATCTCTCTCTCTCTCCGGTTTACACTCTGTTTTTCGGTCTTCTTTCTCTGTCTCCCTCAGTGTTGCTCTCTCTCTCTCTGTCTTTCTCTGTCTCTCTCTCTCTCGGCATCTCTTTCTCTGTCTCCATCTCTCACTCTCTGTCTCTCTATCTGTCTGTGAAAGTGTCTTTCACTCTTTCTTTCTCTCTCTGAGTCTCCCTTTCTGTCTCTCTTGCTCTTTGTGACTCTGTCTCTCACTCTGCATGTCTCTTTCTCTCTCCCCCATTCCCTGCCTCATTCTCCTTCCCTCCCACTTTTTCACACACACTCTATTTCTCTCCCACTCTCGATGTCTCTCTGTTTCTCTCACTAACTCACTCACTGTCTTCCTGATTCTCTTTCTTACTTTCTGTCTCTCTGTCTCCATTGCTCTCACTCCCACTCTGTCACTCTGTCTCTCTCACTCTCCGTCACTCTGTCTGTCTCACTCCCTCACTCTCTGTCACTCTGTCTCTCTCACTCCCTCACTCTCTGTCACTATGTCTCTCTCACTCTCTGTCTCTCTCAGTCCCTCACTCTGTCACTCTGTCTCTCTCACTCTCTGTCTCTCTCATTCCCTCACTCTCTGTCACTCTGTCTCTCTCACTCCCTCACTCTCTGTCACTCTGTCTCTCTCACTCTGTCACTCTGTCTCTCTCACTCCCTCACTCTCTGTCACTCTGTCTCTCTCACTCTCTGTCACTCTGTCTCTCTCACTCCCTCACTCTCTGTCACTCTGTCTCTCTCACTCTGTCACTCTGTCTCTCTCACTCCCTCACTCTCTGTCACTCTCTCTCTCACTCTGTCACTCTGTCTCTCTCACTCCCTCACTCTCTGTCTCTCTCACTCTCTGTCACTCTGTCTCTCTCACTCCCTCACTCTCTGTCACTCTGTCTCTCTCACTCCCTCACTCTGTCACTCTGTCTCTATCACTCTCTGTCACTCTGTCTCTCTCACTCCCTCACTCTCTGTCACTCTGTCTCTCTCACTCTCTGTCACTCTGTCTCTCTCACTCCCTCACTCTCTGTCACTCTGTCTCTCTCACTCTGTCACTCTGTCTCTCTCACTCCCTCACTCTCTGTCACTCTGTCTCTCTCACTCCCTCACTCTGTCACTCTGTCTCTATCACTCTCTGTCACTCTGTCTCTCTCACTCCCTCACTCTCTGTCACTCTGTCTCTCTCACTCTCTGTCACTCTGTCTCTCTCACTCCCTCACTCTCTGTATTGTTTTCCTTCTCGCTCACTTTTTTCTTTCTCACTGCCTCTCTCCCATTCTCTCTATATCTATCTCACTCACTGTTCCTTTCATTCTCCTCTCACTTTCTATGTCTCTCTGCCTTTCTAGTGGTCTCTCTGTTTCTCTTTCTATGTTTCCATGTGTGTTCTCGCTGACTCTCTCCCACGTGCTGCGTCCCTCCCCCTCCCCCTCACTGTCGGCGCATCACCCCCACCCTGTCTGTCTTCTCTCTCTCCTGCTCTGTGTTTGGAAATTCATCTCTTGGTAGGTTAAGGGTTCAGCTCTGTTTTAAGTTTGATTGCAGACGCCAGCTGCTTGAGTTTCAAGCTCAGCTTCAGAAGGAGTCTGCAGCACCATGGCTGGAACAATCGCAAACTCTGAGCCTGCGGAAAGCACTATATTACTAAGATATCTGCTCCAAGCGAACTTCCGTCAGCTTGCTGTTGTATCCCTGTCCCAGTTAGCAACATACAATTCATCACCTTCTTCGTTGTTTTGATAATCTTGAAAAGGCTGCGAGTTGAAAGGTCATGATTCTGATCATTAAATCATGTGGCACTGAGTGTCTCTCAATGTCTGGATCTTTCTGTTTGTAGCTCACTCTTGCTTTCTCCTTTCGTTTGCTTTCTGTCTGTATCTATCTCTCCCTGCCTGTCTGTATCACTCTCTCTCCCTGCCTGTCTGTATCACTCTCTCCCTGCCTGTCTGTATCTCTCTCTCCCTGCCTGTCTGTATCTCTCTCTCCCTGCCTGTCTGTATCACTCTCTCCCTCCCTGTCTGTATCTCTCTCTCCCTGCTTGTCTGTATCACTCTCTCCCTGCCTGTCTGTATCACTCTCTCCCTGCCTGTCTGTATCTCTCTCTCCCTGCCTGTCTGTATCACTCTCTCCCTCCCTGTCTGTATCTCTCTCTCCCTGCTTGTCTGTATCACTCTCTCCCTGCCTGTCTGTATCTCTCTCTCCCTGCCTGTCTGTATCACTCTCTCCCTGCCTGTCTGTATCACTCTCTCCCTCCCTGTCTGTATCTCTCTCTCCCTGCTTGTCTGTATCACTCTCTCCCTGCCTGTCTGTATCTCTCTCCCCCTGCCTGTCTGTATCACTCTCTCCCTGCCTGTCTGTATCACTCTCTCCCTGCCTGTCTGTATCTCTCTCTCCCTGCTTGTCTGTATCTCTCTCTCCCTGCCTGTCTGTATCTCTCTCTCCCTGCCTGTCTGTATCACTCTCTCCCTCCCTGTCTGTATCTCTCTCTCCCTGCTTGTCTGTATCACTCTCTCCCTGCCTGTCTGTATCACTCTCTCCCTGCCTGTTTGTATCTCTCTCTCCCTGCCTGTCTGTATCACTCTCTCCCTGCCTGTCTGTATCTCTCTCTCCCTGCCTGTCTGTATCTCTCTCTTCCTGCCTGTCTGTATCACTCTCTCCCTGCCTGTCTGTATCACTCTCTCCCTGCCTGTCTGTATCTCTCTCTCCCTGCCTGTCTGTATCACTCTCTCCCTCCCTGTCTGTATCTCTCTCTCCCTGCCTGTCTGTATCTCTCTCTCCCTGCCTGTCTGTATCACTCTCTCCCTCCCTGTCTGTATCTCTCTCTCCCTCCCTGTCTGTATCTCCCTCTCCCTGCCTGTCTGTATCTCTCTGTCACTTTCTCTCCGTATCCATATTTATCTTCCCGTATCTCACTCTCTTTTTCTCTCTCCATGTCTGTATCCCTCTGTCTATAATTCACTCTCCCTCCATGTCACTATCTCTCTCTCTATATCTCACTCTCTTTCCCTCTCTCTCTTTCTCCTGGTCTGTATCAGTTCGCCTGTCTCTCATGATGGGTGTTCTACCTTCAGCTTTACCATTGAAGTTAATATTAGAAGAAACTAGGAAATGGATGCTGGTGGATCATGTGGTGCTGAGGAACCAATGGGCATGTATTACAGCTTGCTAATATGGACAAATATGTTCACAGGCACAGAGGTAGTTCAGTAGCATATCTTGCTTTAAGTGGTCTGAGTAAAGGTGGAGTGTGTGACTTTTCTGCACTTAGGTTACATGCATGACAGAGTCAAGATGCCTTGAGAGTGTCTTTTAAACAGTTACTGTCATAGAGACCACGGGACATAACACACACTCTCTCTGTCCCTACCTCTCTGTCTCTCACCTTCTCACTTTACCCTGCATTTCAATCTTTCTCTCTCTGCATTGCAATGTTCATTGTTCTTGCTTGATTACTGAGGTCTGTTTTCTATCAATGCTTATTGTGTTTGATTGCTTAGGCCTGGGTGCAGATTCAAGGAAAAGCAGAGAGACTGTAGAAGGGGCAGATATTGAATCAAACAGCACAGAAACAGGCCCTTTGGTCCATCGCATCCATGCTGACCCAGTTTCCCAAATTAATCCAGTCCCATTTGCCCCCATTTGATCCATATCTCTCTAACCCCTTCCTATTCATGTCCCCATCCAGATGCCTTTTAAATGCTGTAACTGTACCAGCCTCCAACACTTCCTCTGGCAGCTCATTCCATACACGCACCACCCTCTGTGTGAAAAAGTTACCCCTCAGGTCCCTTTTAAATCTTTCCCCTCTCACCTTAAACCTATGCCCCTCTAGTTTTGGACTCCCCCCACCCCAGGGAAAAGACCTTGGCCATTCACCCTCTCCATGCCCCTCATGATTTTATAAACCTCTGTAAGGCCACCCCTCAGCCTCCAGGGAAAACAGCCCCAACCTCTCCCACTGTGCATAAAGCAGTTCCATATATCTCTCTGCCTGTACCTTACACTCTCTCGCTGTCTATCTCACTTGCTGTGTCTGTCTGTATCTCACTGTCAGCAGCTCTCTCCCTCTTTCTCTGTTTGTGTCTCTCTGGCAATATCAGACAAAGTCTCCCTGCCTGTATCTCCCTCTCTCCAACTCACATTATCTCTGCCTGTATCTCCCTCTCTCCAACTCACATTAACTCTGCCTGTATCTTCCTCTCTCCAACTCACATTATCTCTGCCTGTATCTCCCTCTCTCCAACTCACATCATCTCTGCCTGTATCTCCCTCTCTCCAACTCACATTATCTCTGCCTGTATCTTCCTCTCTCCAACTCACATCATCTCTGCCTGTATCTCCCTCTCTCCAACTCACATTATCTCTGCCTGTATCTCCCTCTCTCCAACTCACATTATCTCTGTCTGTATGTTGCTGTCTGTATTTCACTCTCTTTCTGTCTGTATCTCTCTGTCTGCTTCTCCCTCCATCTCTGTCTCACTCCTTCTATTTCTTTCTCTCTCTTTATTTCAGTCAATCCCCCTGCATCTTCCTCTGTCCATATCTCTCTCGCTCTCTCTCTCTCTCTCTCTCTCCGCCCCCCCCCCCCCCACCCCGAGTGCATTGATATCGTTTGGATGGTAATTAGCTTCAGTACCCAACACAGAAAGATCCACTAGGACTCTCATTCCTGATCACTGGCACTGATCCTTAGATTATAGAAGCCGAGTGTGGGATCAGCTCTGCGTGTCACAGCCGAATAGCCTATTGTTAGCCAATCTATGATATCATCTGAATTCAGCCTTAGTGTGGAACATGGAAAAGAGGAGCAGGAGCAGACTATTTGGCCCATCAGCCCTGCTTCATCATTCATTATGATCACGTTTGAAGCATCCAACTCATTGACCTGTCTCCATCTCGGGCAACCACCAAGAAATCAATGTCCATTTCAAGCCCACCGACTACCACAGCTATCTGGAATACACCTCCTCCCACCCACCTTCCTGCAAAAATTCCATCCCCTATTCCCAATTCCTCCGCCTCCCCCGCATCTGCTCCCAGGATGAGGCATTCCACTCCCATACATCTCAGATGTCCTCGTTTTTCAAGGACTGTGACATCCCCCTCCCGCAGTGGTCGAGAACGCCCTCGACCGTGTCTCCCGCATTTCCTGCAACTCATCCCTCACACTCCGTCCCTGCAATCACAAACAAAAAAGAATCCCCCTCGTTCTCACACACCACCCCACCAACCTCCGGATACAACGCATCATCCTCCGACACTTCTGCCATTTACAATCCGACCCCACCACCCAAGACATTTTTCCATCCCCACCCTTGTCTGCCTTCCGGAGAGGCCACTCTCTCCGCGACTTCCTTGTCCGCACCACACTCCCCTCCAACCCCACAACACCCGGCACCTTCCCCTGCAACCGCAGGAAATGCTACACTTGCCCCCACACCTCCTCCCTGACCCCCATCCCAGGCCCCAAGATGACTTTCCACAACAAGCAGATGTTCACCTGCACATCTGCCAATGTGGTATACTGCATCTGCTGTACCCGGTGTGGCTTCCTCTACATCGGGGAAACCAAGCGGAGGCTTGGGGACCGCTTTGCAGAACACCTCCGCTCAGTTCGCAATAAACAACTGCACCTCCCAGTCGCGAACCATTTCCACTCCCCCTCCCATTCTTTAGATGACATGTCCATCATGGGCCTCCTGCACTGCCACAATGATGCCACCCGAAGGTTGCAGGAACAGCAACTCATATTCTGCTTGGGCCCGAAACACCAGCCTTTCCTGCTCCTCTGATGCTGCTGGGCCTGTGTGTTCATCCAGCTCCACACCGTGTTATCATTCGCGTGCTCTCACTTTGCCCTGATCCCCTTTTCCCATTCACTCTCAGGCACTGCATCCAGCTTCTTCCTGCCCACATTCAATGTTTTAGCCTTAACCAGTTTCTGTGGTTGAGAAATCCACAGGCTCCCCACTCTCTGGGTGAAGACATTTCTCTTCATCTCCATCTGAAATAGCCATTCCCCTACCCTTAGACTGTGACCCCCTGGTTCCAGACTCCCCCACCATCAGGAACATCCAATCTGTGTTTACCCTGCCTCATCCTGTTCGAATTTTGTAGGTCTCTATGAGATTCCCCCTCACTCTTCTAAACTCCAATGAATATAATTCTAACCAATCCAGCAGTTACGAGTGGTGTACCGCAAGGATCGGTGTTGGGTCCACTGCTGTTTGTCATTTTTATAAATGACCTGGTTGAGGGCGTAGTGAATGGGTTAGTAAATTTGCAGACGACACTAAGGTCAGTGGAGTTGTGGATAGTGATGAAGGATGCTGTAGGTTGCAGAGAGACATAGATAAGCTGCAGAGCTGGGCTGAGAGGTGGCAAATGGAGTTTAATGCAGACAAGTGTGAGGTGATGCACTTTGGTAGGAGTAACCGGAAGGCAAAGTACAGGGCTAATGGTAAGATTCTTAGTAGTGTAGATGAGCAGAGAGATCTCGGTGTCCATGTACACAGATCCTTGAAAGTTGCCACCCAGGTTGACAGGGCTGTTAAGAAGGCATACAGTGTTTTAGCTTTTATTAATAGAGGGATCGAGTTCTGGAACCAAGAGGTTATGGTGAAGTTGTATAAAACTCTGGTGCGGCCGCACTTGGAGTATTGCGTACAGTTCTGGTCACCGCATTATAAGAAGGATGTGGAAGCTTTGGAAAGGGTGCAGAGGAGATTTACTGGGATGTTGCCTGGTATGGAGGGAAGGTCTTATGAGGAAAGGCTGAGGGACTTGAGGCTGTTTTCATTAGAGAGAAGAAGGTTGAGAGGTGACTTAATTGAAACATATAAAATAATCAGAGGGTTAGATCGGGTGGATAGGGAGATCCTTTTTCCTAGGATGGTGACAGCAGGCACGAGGGGCCATAGCTTTAAATTGAGGGGTGAAAGATATAGGACAGATGTCAGAGGTAGTTTCTTTACTCAGAGAGTAGTAAGGGAATGGAAGGCTTTGCCTGCAACGGTAGTAGATTCGCCAACTTTAGGTACATTTAAGGCGTCATTGGATAAGCATATGGACGTACATGGAATAGTGTACGTTAGATGGGCTTGAGATTGGTATGACAGGTCGGCACAACATCGAGGGCTGAAGGGCCTGTACTGTGCTGTAATGTTCTATGTTCTATAATCTCTCTTTATCCATCAGTCCTGCCATCCCAGGAATCAGGCTGACTCCATCACCAGGGCATCCTTCCTCAGGTAAAGGAGCCCATAACTGCACACAGTATTCCAGGTGTGGTCTCACCAAGGCCCTGTATAATCGCAGCAAGACATTCCTGCTCCTGGACTCGAAACGTCTCTCTATAAAGGCCAACATGCCATTTGTTTTCTCTACCACATGCTGTAACTGTGTGCTCACCATCAGTAACCAGTGTAGAGGGATACCCAGCTCTTGCTGCACCTCGCCATTTCACAACCTATCACCCTTTGAATATTAATCTAACCTCCGTGATTTTCTCCCCGACTCGATCACCTTCACCTTCATCCACATTGTATATTCCCACTCACCAAGGGTGCCCAAACTGAAGCCTCGCTCCCATGTTTGTGTCAAACAAATTCTTGGAGATATTACATTCAGTTCCCTCATCGAAAGCATTAATACATACTGTGAGGTCCAAGCACTGATCCTCAGGGTACCCCTGAGCTCATCAACTGCTGAAGCCCTCATCCATGTTTTGTTTTTTCCAAAAATTGACAAAGTGAATGCTCTCCTACCTTGGCCTATATTTTTGTTTTAATTCATTCACAACGAGTGTATCACTGACCAGGCAACATTTATTGCCCATCCCTAATTGCCCAGAGGGCAGGTGAGAGTCAAGCACATTGCTGTGGGCCTGGTGTCATGTGTAGGCCAGACCAGGGAAGGATGGCATTTTCCTCCCCTGAAGGGCATTCGTGAACCAGTTGGGATTTTCCTGAAAACTGATAATGGGTTCACAGTCATCATTAATTCCAGATATTTTATTGAATTCAAACTCCACCATCTACCGAGGCGGGATTCGAACCCAGGTCTCCAGAACAATATCTGGGTCTCTGGGTTAATAGTCCAGCAATAACACCACTAGGCCATCGCCTCCCCCAAATCTAAACTTGTGATTGCATCCTAGTGCTTGGTGACACATTAGCTCCTGCTGAAATAACATGTCAGCTTGTATCATCGTCCACAATCCCCTCCATGGCTTCTCCTCTCCTGGTGCAGACTTTTGTGCATCTCCTGCCTCTAATTACAACCGCTCTGCTACTGGTGTGTTCGGTGGCCTGGGCCCTGGGTTCTGGAATTTCATCCCTGTACCTTCCCACCTCCCTCTCGCTCTCTCGCTCTCTGCACCTTAAAATCCTCCCACCTTCAGCAAGATGTGTTGAAGTTTGGTTCAAGTATCTTGGAATGTTCCACAAGATTAAAGTTGCAGCATAAAGAGAAGTTGATGTTATTCTCTTGGATTCAGCTTCTCCTGTATTTCCAAAAGGAAAGTCAGCATTTGGGGATCTTATTCCAGTCGCTTTACACAGAGGGGGGGGAGACAAATCATTGTCAGAAACAAACAGGGTCACGTTTTGAAGCCAGCACAGAGCACCCCAGTAGGAGATACATAGGGCTCAGGAGCCTTCTGAAGGACAAAGTGGGAAGGAACATTCAGTGTGTGACAAGGCACAGAAAGATCCAAACATCAGGGCACACATTTAACAGGAAAAGGTAAATAAACAACAGCCTGCCGGGGGAGCAGGCAGCTGTCGAAAAGTGGGTGACATTAAATCAGAAAAAAGTCACAGTGATTTAAATTCTCATCACTGCTGTATTTGACGAAAGGAGATGCCAATTCTGACAGACCAAGATCCCACAGGAGCAAAGGAATAATCACATCACGTCTTGCACAGTAGTCGGACCAAGAACAATATCGGGCCCAGTAGAGATGGGGATCCACTGGAGACTCACATGTCCAGGAATGAAGACTCGTTCATTGATAGAAGAGGCTGGAGCAGGGTCACAGAAAAATTTTACATGTCAGAGACAGCACCTCCAACTGTGTGGGTCTCCCTCAGCACTGACCCTCCGACAGTGCGACACTCCCTCAGCACTGACCCTCTGACAGTGCAGCACTCCCTCAGTACTGACACTCCGACAGTGCGGCACTCCCTCAGCACTGACCCTCCGACAGTGCGGCACTCCCTCAGTACTGACCCTCCGACAGTGCGGCACTCCCTCAGTACTGACCTTCTGACAGTGCAGCACTCCCTCAGTACTGACCCTCCGACAGTGCGGCACTCCCTCAGTACTGACCCTCCGACAGTGCGGCACTCCCTCAGTACTGACCTTCTGACAGTGCAGCACTCCCTCAGTACTGACCCTCCGACAGTGCGGCACTCCCTCAGTACTGACCTTCCGACAGTGCAGCACTCCCTCAGTACTGACCCTCCGACAGTGCAGCACTCCCTCAGCACTGACCCTCCGACAGTGCGGCGCTCCCTCAGTACTGACCCTCCGACAGTGCGGCACTCCCTCAGTACTGACCCTCCGACAGTGCAGCACTCCCTCAGTACTGACCCTCTGACAGTGTGACACTCCCTCAGCACTGACCCTCTGACAGTGCGGCACTCCCTCAGCACTGACCCTCCGACAGTGCGGCACTCCCTCAGCACTGACCCTCTGACAGTGCGGCACTCCCTCAGCACTGACCCTCCGACAGTGCGGCACTCCCTCAGTACTGACCCTCCGACAGTGCGGCACTCCCTCAGCACTGACCCTATGACAGTGCGGCACTCCCTCAGCACTGACCCTCTGACAGTGCAGCACTCCCTCAGCACTGACCCTCCGACAGTGTGACACTCCCTCAGCACTGACTCTCTGACAGTGCGGCACTCCCTCAGCACTGACCCTCCGACAGTGCGGCACTCCCTCAGTACTGACCCTCCGACAGTGCGGCACTCCCTCAGCGCTGACCCTCTGACAGTGCGGCGCTCCCTCAGTACTGACCCACCAACAGTGCGGCACTCCCTCAGTGCTGACCCTCTGACAGTGCGGCACTCCCTCAGCACTGACCCTCCAACAGTGCGGCACTCCCTCAGCACTGACCCTCCGACAGTGCGGCACTCCTTCAGCACTGACCCTCCGACAGTGCGGCACTCCTTCAGCACTGACCCTCCGACAGTGCGGCACTCCCTCAGTACTGACCCTCCGACAGTGCGGCACTCCCTCAGTACTGACCCTCCGACAGTGCGGCACTCCTTCAGTACTGACCCTCTGACAGTGCGGCACTCCCTCCGCACTGACCCTCTGACAGTGCGGCACTCCTTCAGCACTGACCCTCTAACAGTGCGGCACTCCCTCTGCACTGACCCTCCGACAGTGCGGCACTCCTTCAGTACTGACCCTCTGACAGTGCGGCACTCCCTCCGCACTGACCCTCTGACAGTGCGGCACTCCTTCAGCACTGACCCTCTAACAGTGCGGCACTCCCTCAGTACTGACCCTCCGACAGTGTGGCGCTCCCTCAACACTGACCCTCCGACAGTGCGGCACTCCCTCAGTGCTGACCCTCTGACAGTGCGGCACTCCCTCAGTACTGACCCTCCAACAGTGCGGCACTCCCTCCGCACTGACCCTCTGACAGTGCGGCACTCCTTCAGTACTGACCCTCTGACAGTGCGGCACTACCTCAGTACTGACCCTCTGACAGTGCGGCACTCCCTCCGCACTGACTCTCTGACAGTGCGGCACTCCTTCAGCACTGACCCTCTAACAGTGCGGCACTCCCTCAGTACTGACCCTCCGACAGTGCGGCACTCCTTCAGTACTGACCCTCTGACAGTGCGGCACTCCCTCAGTACTGACCCTCTGACAGTGCGGCACTCCCTCAGCACTGACCCTCTGACAGTGCGGCACTCCTTCAGCACTGACCCTCTAACAGTGCGGCACTCCCTCAGTACTGACCCTCCGACAGTGTGGCGCTCCCTCAACACTGACCCTCCGACAGTGCGGCACTCCCTCAGCACTGACCCTCTGACAGTGCGGCACTCCCTCAGTACTGACCCTCCGACAGTGTGGCGCTCCCTCAACACTGACCCTCCGACAGTGCGGCACTCCCTCAGCACTGACCCTCTGACAGTGCGGCACTCCTTCAGTACTGACCCTCCGACAGTGCGGTACTCCCTCAGCACTGACACTCCGACAGTGCGGCACTCCCTCAGTACTGACCCACCGACAGTGCGGCACTCCCTCAGTACTGACCTCCGACAGTGCGGTACTCCCTCAGCACTGACCCTCCGGCAGTGCGGCACTCCCTCTGCACTGACCTCCGACAGTGCGGCACTCCCTCTGCACTGACCTCCGACAGTGCGGCACTCCCTCTGCACTGACTCTCTGACAGTGTGGCACTCCCTCAGTACTGACCCTCTCACAGTGCGGCACTCCCTCAGTACTGACCCTCCGACAGTGCGGCACTCCCTCAGTACTGACCCTCTGACAGTGCGGCACTCCCTCAGTACTGACCCTCTGACAGTGCGGTACTCCCTCAGCACTGACCCTCCGGCAGTGCGGCACTCCCTCTGCACTGACCTCCGACAGTGCGGCACTCCATCTGCACTGACCTCCGACAGTGCGGCACTCCCTCTGCACTGACTCTCTGACAGTGTGGCACTCCCTCAGTACTGACCCTCTCACAGTGCGGCACTCCCTCAGTACTGACCCTCTGACAGTGCGGCACTCCCTCAGCACTGACCCTCTGACAGTGCGGCACTCCCTCAGCACTGACCCTCTGACAGTGCGGCACTCCCTCAGTACTGACCCTCTGACAGTGCGGCACTCCCTCAGCACTGACCCTCTGACAGTGCGGCACTCCCTCAGCACTGACCCTCCGACCGTGCGGCACTCCCTCTGCACTGACTCTCCGACAGTGTGGCTTTCCCTCAGTACTGACCCTCTCACAGTGCGGCACTCCCTCAGCACTGACCCTCCGACAGTGCAGCACTCCCTCAGTACTGACTCTCTGACAGTGCGGCACTCCCTCCGCACTGACCCTCCGACAGTGCGGCACTCCCTCAGCACTGACCCTCCGACAGTGCGGCATTCCCTCAGTACTGACCCTCTCACAGTGCGGCACTCCCTCAGTACTGACCCTCTGACAGTGCGGCACTCCCTCAGCACTGACCCTCCGACAGTGCGGCGCTCCCTCAGCACTGACCCTCCGACAGTGCGGCACTCCCTCAGTACTGACCCTCCGACAGTGCGGCGCTCCCTCAGCACTGACCCTCCGACAGTGCGGCACTCCCTCAGTACTGACCCTCTGACAGTGCGGCACTCCCTTAGCACTGACCCTCTGACAGTGAGGCACTCCCTCAGCACTGACCCTCTGACAGTGCGGCACTCCCTCAGCACTGACCCTCTGACAGTGCGGCACTCCCTCAGCACTGACTCTCCCACAGTGCGGCACTCCCTCAGTACTGACCCTCTGACCATGCTGCCCTCCCTCAGTCAGCCTGTAGTTTGTGTTCCTGTTTATGTGAGACTTGAAGCTGGAATGGTGTGCATGTTCCTGACGAATAGCAGGAGTGGTGACTGAGTGGGGTTCTATCGAACTTTTGCCTCTGCACTGCAATCATTAAAGCAGACATTACTGGCTGACATTCAAACCTTCAGCGCACTTCCTCCTGGTTGGCTGTATTTCCAAGCCAACCGTTTCCAAGAACAGGCTGAGCACTTCCAGTAAGTGATGAAAATAGACCTGAAACAGATGTTACCCAAAAATATCCACATGCTGGGTCAGAGAGCCTGAGCAAATGTGGATTTGTTGCTCCCCAGGCCGGTGCCTGACCCTGGGTCTGGTACTTCACTGCCCTGGGGCTGGAGAGCAGTCTGCAAAGCTGCCTTCTGTGTGCGAGTCATTGGCTAGTTTGTGAGCCGTCTCCATCCCCCTGGCAGCTGCTGGTGGAGCCCCTGTCTGCTCCTAGGTCCCACGGCGTGATTATCATCAGGACACACGGCCCCACACTCTCCCCTGTAACAGAGGGGAAGATTTGTTCCAACTTGATTAGGGCTCAAGGCGCACTCCCTTCAGGTGCACAATTCTGAACTTCATTGTGCCAAAGGCCATTCAGCCCAGTCTCCCCTGTGCTAGATACATTCACGGAGCCCTACTCCCCTGTAATGCCTGCTGTACCGCAAACCTCCTTACTTTCCAACTACCTCCCTCACCCCCTTTGGACCATCCCTCTGCCCTTCCGACAGAACCCCCCACATGGAAGCAACTTGCCGCATAAGGCCACGGGGCGGCATAGTGGCTCAGTGGTTAGCACTGCAGCCTCACAGCGCCAGGGACCCGGGTTCGATTCCAGCCTCAGGCGACTGTCTGTGTGGAGTTTGCACATTCTCCCCGTGTCTGCGTGGGTTTCCTCCGGGTGCTGCAGTTTCCTCCCACAATCCAAAGATGTGCAGGTTAGGTGGATCGGCCATGCTAAACTGCCCGTAGTGTTTCGGGTGTGTGGGTTATGGGGGGATGGGTCTGGGTGGGATGCTTCAAGGGGCAGTATGGACTTGCTGGGCCGAAGGGTCTGTTTCCACAGTGTAGGGAATCTAATCTAAACTCTCTCTGTGCGTCTCATCATCTTGTACACATCTATCAAGTTACCTCTCATCCCTCTTTGCTCCAATGAAGAAAGCCGTGTAAACATGTCATTCCCCACAGGAAACACTGGCAGTGAATTTCACAGGTTCCCTATACTCTGGAGGAAGATATTTCTCCCCATAGGGACATGGGAATACAAAGGGTCATTTCTGACTTTAGAGCCCACTCCACCAGTTAACATGATCCAGGCTGATCCTATCCTGATCCCTGCTCCTGCTTGCTCCCCACAGCCCTTTATCCTGCTTTTCAAGTGAAATGTATCCATTTCTTTCTTGAATCTGTTGATTGATTCTGCCTCCAGTGCCCTCTGGGGCAATGGGTTCCACACATTCACAACTCTCTGGGATATTGTGTGCAGTTTTGGTCTCCTTTTCTGAGGAAGGACGCTGCTGCTCGCGAAGGGAGTGCAGCGAGGGTTTACCAGGCTGATCCCGGGGATGGTGGGTCTGACGATGAGGAGAGATTGACTCAGTTGGGATTGTTTTCTCTGACGGTCAGGCAAATGAGGGGGGGCTCTCACAGAGACTTATAAAATTCTAACAGGACTGGACAGGGTAGATGCAGGGAGGATGTTCCTGATGGTGGGTGTTTCCAGATCCAGGGGTTACAGTCTGAGGATTGGGGGTAGAGCATTTAGGATGGAGATGAGGAGACATTTCTTCACCCAGGGAGTGGTGAGCCTGTGGGATTCATTACCACAGGAAGTAGTTGATGCCAAAACATTGAATGTATTCAAGAGGTGACTAGATATAGCACTTGGTGGGGATGGGATCAAAGGCTATGGGGAGAAAGCAGGATTAGGCTGTTGAGCTGGATGATCAGCCATGATCGTGAAGAATGGCAGAGCAGGCTCGAAGGGCCGAATGGCCTCCTCCTGTTTCTATCTTCTAAGTTTTTATTTTTAAGCAGTTCCTCCTCATCTCAGCTGTGATCCTACCCCCCCTCACTCTATATCTATGCCGTCCTGTTCTAGACTGCCCCACAAGGAGGAATATCTGGTCAATGTCCACCTTATCAGTCCCCTTTAGCATTTTATATATTCCCATCAGGTTCCCCCTCATTCTCCTGAACTCCAGTGAGCACAAACCCAAACTGTTCAAGTGCTGCTCATATAATTGTCCTTTAATCCTCGAATCGATCTGGTGAACCTCCTCTGAACTGCCCCATCCTTCCTCAAGTAAGGAGACCAGACCTGGACACAGTACTCTCAGTGTGGTCTCACCAACATGTTATATAATTGTAACAGCACATCTTTACTTTTATAATCTCGTCCATTTGCAATAAATGCCAGGATTTCATTTACCTTCCTTATTATATGCTGCTTTCTGTGATTCCTACACAAGGACACCCAGATCCCCCTGCACTGAGGCACTATGAATCTGCTTCCCATTTGAAAAGTTATTTATCCTTTCATTTTTCCGACCAGAATGGATAACCTCACGCTTATCCACATTAAGCACCATCTGCCGGATTTTGGCCCATTCTCCGAGCTTATCATTATCCATCTGTAAACTCCTTATCTCATCATCACTGCCTGCCTTCCCAACTATTTTAGTATCATCTGTGAAATTTGCTGTGTTACACTCTGTCCCTGTTTGCAGCTCATTTATATAGATTGCAAATAGTCGAGCTCTGAGAATCAATTCCTGCGGCATTCCAATGGCTTGCCATGCAGAGATCCATCCATCATCTGAATCTTAAATGTCCACTCTGTATCCTTGGACTATGAGCTCTGGTTCCAGGCTCTCCTACCATCAGGGACATCCTTCCTGAGTTTACCCTGTTGAGCCCTGTTAGAATTTTATAGGTTTTTTTTATGAGATTCACCTCACTCTTCTAAATGCCAGTGAATATCATCTTAACTAATCCAATCACACTTTATCCATCAGACCTGCCATCCTAGGAATCAGGCTGGTAAACCTTTGCTGCACTCCCTCCATTGCCAGAACATCCTTCCTCAGGTAAAGGAGCCCAAAACTGCACACAGTATTCCAGGTGAGGTCCTGCCGAGGCCCCGTATAATCGCAGCAACGTACTCCTGCTCCTGGACTCAAAACCTCTCTCTATAAAGGCCAACGTATCACTTCCCTGCTTCACTGTCCGCTGTACCTGCATCGCTTACTTTCAGTGACAGAGCGCTCGACCAACACAGAGAAGCGGAAGGAACTTCAACAAGAAATTAGGGCTAAAAGGAGCCATGGAGTCTTTGACAAAGAGGATTAAGGAAAATCCCAAGGTGCTTTATCCATATATAAGGAGCAAGAGAGTAGCTAAGGAAAGGGTAGGGCCTGTCAAGGACAAAGGAGGGAATTTATGCCTGGAGCCAGAGGAAGTGGGTGAGGCCCTTAACAAATACTTTACATCGGTATTCCCAAAGGAGAAGGACATGGTGGATGGTGTGTCTTGGAAGGGATATGTTGACACTCTGTGGCATGTCAATACAGAAAATGGGCAGGTATTGGTTGATTTGAAAAGCATTAAGGTTGACAAGTCCCAGGGCCTGATGGGATCTATCCCAGAATGCTGAGGGAGGCAGGTGGGGAAATGGCCGGGGCCTTGTTTGAAATCCTTGTATCCCCTTTAGTCACAGGAGAGGTCCCAGAGGATGAGAGAGTATTCAACGTTATTCCTCTGTTTAAGAAGGGCAACAGGGAGAATCCAGGAAATTACAGGCCAGTGAACCTTACATCCATGGCAGGGAATTTATTGGAGAAGGTCCTTAGGGATAGGATTGCCTCACCTTTGGGATGTGGATGATCAGGCCTTAACAATTTATCAGTTTTGACCCCAACACAACTTCCTGACTCATACTGATTCGTCCTCATCTCAACCTTGAATAATGCCTCTTTATTCTGAGACTGCACCCTCTGGTCCTAGACTCTCCCATGAGGGGAAACTTCCTCTCAGCATTGACCCTGTAAAGCCCCTTAAGAATCAGATATGTTTCAATGAGATCACCTCTCACCCTTCTAAACTCTAAGGAGTAGAATCCCAAGCTGCTTGGTCTTTGTTTATAAGACAAACCTTCCCAGACCGGGCATCATTCTAGTGAACACTCTCTGAACTGCCTCCAGTGAAATGAAAGCTTTACTGAAATAACAGAATCAAAACTGCTCCAGTACTCCAGATGTGGTCATACCAGCACCTTGCACACTTACAGTAAGACTTCCCTTCTCCAAACCCTTTGAAATAAGGGCCAACATTCCATTAGCCTTCCAGATTACCCACTTCTCCCTGTGTACTAGCTTTCTGTGTTTCATTGTCAAGTCCCCCCGAGACCCTCTGTGTTTCAGCTTTCTGCAGTTTTTCTCCATTTCAATAATATTGTTCATTTGTTCTCTCTTCCAAAATGAATAACTTCACATATTCCTACATTGTACTTCATTTGCCAACTCTTCGCCCACTTACTTAACCTATCAATATCTCTCTGTAAACTGTTTCTATCCCTTCAACAACTTGACTTTCCTGTTTTTGTGTCATCTGCAAATTTGGCTGCAGAACATTCACTCCCCTCCTCCAAGTCAATAATACATATTGCAAACAGTTGCAGTCCCAGCACTGATCCCTGTGGAACCCCATTGGTCACAGGTCTGAAGAGGAACCCCTTGTCCCCACTCACTGATTCCTGGCCATGAGCCAATTCTCTGTCTGTGCCAAAGCTGCAGGCTCTTATGCCTACCTTTTGCGAGGTATCTTTCATAAGGCCTCGCTAACTCTACTTGATTAGAGTTACACATCTCAATATCGTCATTCCCCAGTCTCCTCTGCTCTGAGAAAAACAACCCCGGTCTGTCCGCTCTCTCTCCATCCCTCTGCACCACCATGATAAATCTCCAGTGCTACCACATCCCCACTCTAATGTGGATTCCAGAACAGCACACAATACTCTCGCTGTGGCCGAACCGGCATTTTATACAGTTCCAGCAGCAGCTCCCTGTTCCTACACCCTGTGCCTCAGCTGTTAAAGACAAGGATCCCATTGGACTTTGGCACTTTACCCACTTGGCCTGAAACTTTCAGAGTCCAGTGGACACACACACCATTGTTCCGCTGGCCCTCAGTGCTTCCCAGGGTCCTGCTGTCCATCATGTATTCCATTGCCTGGATCATCCTGCCCAGGGATATCACCTCACACATATTCAGATTAAATTCCATTTGTTGCTAATCAGCCCATCAATATTCTCCTGTAATCTAAGGTCATCCTCCTCACTGTTTGTAACTCAATAAATTTTTGTATCATCCACAAACTTGCTGATCAAATCTCCTATATTTGAGTCTAAAGTCATACAGCAAGGAAACAGACCCTTCAGTCCAACTAGTCCATACTGACCATGTTCCCAAACTAAGCCAGTCGCACTTAACTGCATTTGGCTCATAGTCCTCCAAGCCCTTCCTACTTGTGCACTAATCCAAATGTCTTATAGCCATTGTAAATGTACCTAAATCACTTTAATGAACCACAAACAGCAGGGCCTCCAGCATTGACCCTGGTGGGACCTCAGTGGACATTAGCTTCCAGTTGGAAAACAGCCCTGCACCATCACTGAGATAACAAGGTGTGGAGCTGGATGAACACAGCAGGCCAAGCAGCATCTTTAGCGCAGGAAAGCTGATGTTTCAGGCCTAAACCATCCAGCTCCACACCTTGTCACCTCAGGTTCTCCATCTGCAGTTCCTATTATCCCTGAACCATCACCTTCTGCTTCCTGCTGCTCAGTCAATTCTGGATCCAATTTGCCAAATTCCTTTGGATCCCATAGGCTCTTCCCTTCACAAACAATCTCCCACATGGGATCTTGTCAAAATCCTTGCCATAGTCCAAGTAGACTAACTTTAGAGGCATCACCTTGATCCACACACCCGCTCAGCTCTTCGAAAAATTCAATGAGGTTGGTCGGACATGATGACCCTCAGACAAAACCAACTTCTCTGCCCATGATGAGACTGGGACCAGGTGACTTGTGGAGCAGAGCCGATGGGCTGAATGGCTGATTTCTCCTGCTATCCCTCTCAGTGTTCTCATTCCAGTGAGACCAGTTACAGCAGCTGGACGATGGTGGAAAGGGGCTGGAGGAGGATGGAGGGGTCACTGTGTTAAAGGCTACAGCCTGGGTGAGGATAACGAGGGTGGAGGGAGGAGGGTGAGTTATAGTTACAGGGCTGTTTTTCTATTGGAATCGGATCATTATTTGGATAAAAACATTGTGCAAGATGTGGGGAGAAAGCAGGAGACTGGCACAAGGTATTGACGCTCATTTGAAGAGCCAGGGCCGATGGGATGGGCCGAATAGCCCCCTGCTACACCGGAACAATTCTGTGATCCAGGTTTGACAAACCTGACTGGAAGGAGTCAAACATAGATCTGTGGAAATATTGGAAAGGATTTGGGAAGTGAAAACTCACTCAATGATTAGGAAATGTTAGTTTCCAATTTGGAATTGCAGGGGTTGGTGGGGGGTTCTGAAAGCTTGCTTATTTTTGAGAAGAGGTTATGTGAGTGAATGTGAGGGAACATCAGTATTTGGGCAGTGACAGGATTGATACGATCAGCTCCCCCAGGGGGTGGGGATAGAGGGGGTGACAGTGGAAACATGGTTGAGGCTACAGGATGTGGCTGCCATGAGGAACGTGGGCTCAGAGAGGGAATTGGGGCAGTGGGTATGGGGAAGCAGGAGTGAATGTGAGGAGGGAACGTGAGCTCATGGCTAAGATGGGGGGAGCAGTGAGGAAGCAGGGCCATAGTAAGGACTGCTGATCGAAGGCCTCTCAGCCAGAGTGTTCAAGGCGCACCCAGGAATCCTCACACTCATAACTGGAGGTGCGGGTGGCTGAGATGAGGACGAGGGTCAGTTTGGAGTCAGGAATAAAAGCAAGGGTTGCATATCTCCAGTCCCAAGTCAGATCGGACATGAGACAGCAAAACTGCTCAGACAAATCGGGAAACAGGTTTTGGTGCCAATGGTCAGATTGGGTTACACCGTGGGAGCTAATGCTGGGCTGTGGTGATAGAGGACACAGCTTGGCCTGCTGCTGGGGGTGGAGGGGGGTTTGAGGGTGGCTAGTGGGGAGCCTGTACAGGAGTGTCGCACTTCAGAGTATTAACCCTCCCCAGATTCTCTCAGTGTTGGTCTGACTGTGGCCATTCAATCAATGAAAAGGGGAAAGAGAGGGAAAGAGAGATTCAGTTTCTCAAAATAATTCACTGTCAATGAGCTGCTTTTTGAAAATGCAGACACTGTTTTAGAACACAACAGCACAGGAGACTTTGCAGCCCGTCGGGTTAGTGCTTGCTGTTTTATAGACCCAATCCAATTTAGCCCAGGAATGGAACCCCCTTCAAGTATTTAGTTGAGTTCCTATTCAGCATTCTTCCAACAACTTCCAGATGCCTTGTTCAGCGCACCCTCAATGCTTAAATGATTTCCCCCCTCAACCCACTTCCAATCCTTTTCCCAGTTACCTTTAATCTATCTCCTCATTACCGAGCCTCCTGTAACTCTTTCCTTATTGGAGTGACCATAAAACATTCACTGATTATATTATGTCAGGTAGTGTAGGGGGAGGAGCTTAGATTAGTTCACAGGTCGGCGCAACATCGAGGGCTGAAGGGCCTGTTCTGCGCTGTATTGTTCTATGTTCTATGTTCACTCCTGAGGCATGGGCCCAGCATTTATTGCTAGTTGTTCCATGAGAAGGTGGTAAGGAGCTGCCTTCTTAAACTCACTGTCATCAAGGGCAGCACAGTGGCCCAGTGGTTAGCACAGCTGCCTCACAGCGCCAGGGACCGGGTTTCGATTCCGCGCTCGGGTGGCTGTCTGTGTGGAGATTGCACATTCTCCCCGTGTTTGCTGCTGACACAAAGGTTGTTGGAGTTGTGGACGGCTGTTGTACATTGCAGTGGGACATGGTAGGGTGTAGTGCTGGGCAAAGAAGTGGCAGATGGAATTCAACCCAGAAAAATGTGAAATGATTCACTTTAAAAGGTTGAATTTAAATGCAAAATACAGGGTCAATGGCAGGATTCTCGGCAGTGTGGAGGAACTGAGAGATCTTGGAGTCCACGTGCATAGATCCCTCAAAGTTGCCATCCAAGTTGATAGGGTTGTAAAGAAGGCTAATGGTTTGTTGGCTTTCATTGGCAGGGGGATTGAGTTTAAGAGCTACGAGGTTATGATACAGCTCTATAAAACCCTGTTTCAACCATACTTGGGATATTGTGTTCAGTTCTGGTCAGCTCATTGTAGGAAAGTTGTGGAAGCTTCAGAGAGAGTGCAGAGGAGATTTGCCAGGATGCTGCCTGGACTGGAGGGCAGGTCTTATTGAGGAAAGGGTGAAGGAGCTAGGGCTTTTCTCATTGGAATGAAGAAGGATGAGAGCTGACTTGATAGAGGTTTAAAAGATGATGAGAGGCATAGATAGAGTGAATAGTCAGAGACTCTTTCCCAGGGTGGAAATGACTATTACGAGGGGGTATAATTTTAAGGTGATTGGAGGAAGGTATACGGAAGATGTCAGAGGTAGGTTCTTCACACAGACAGTGGTGGGTGTGTGGAATGTGCTGCCGGCAGTGATAATGGAGTCAGATACTTTAGAGACTTTTAAGCAACTCTTGGATAGGCACATGGAGAATAGTAAAATGTAGGGTATGCAAGAGTAGTTTGATCTTAGAGTAGTATAGTAGGTCGGCACAACATCGTGGGCTGAAGGGCCTGTACTATGCTGTACTGTTCTATGTTCTATGTTCTACATTCTATGTTCTACATTCTACGTTCTCCGTTCTATGCTCTATGTCTGCACGGGTTTCCACTGGGTGCTCCGGTTTCCTTCCACAATCCAAAGATGTGCAGGGTAGGTGGATTGGCCATGGGAAATTGCCCGGAGCGTCC
>NC_081360.1:105349809-105392309 GCF_030684315.1 Stegostoma tigrinum
CCACCACCCTCTGTGTAAAGAACTTTCCACGCATATCTCCCTTAAACTTTCCTCCTCTCACTTTGAACTCATGACCCCTAGTAATTGAGTCCCCCACTCTGGGAAAAATCTTCTTGCTATCCACCCTGTCTATACCCCTCATGATTTTGTAGACCTCAATCAGGTCCCCCCTCAATCTCCGTCTTTCTAATGAAAATAATTCCTAATCTACTCAACCTCTCTTCATAGCTAGCACCCTCCATACCAGGCAACATCCTGGTGAACCTCCTCTGCACCCTCTCCAAAGCATCCACATCCTTTTGGCGATGAGATGACGGGAACTGCAGATGCTGGAGATTCCAAGATAATAAAATGTGAGGCTGGATGAACACAGCAGGCCAAGCAGCATCTCAGGAGCACAAAAGCTGACGTTTCGGGCCTAGACCCTTCATCTGATGAAGGGTCTAGGCCCGAAACGTCAGCTTTTGTGCTCCTGAGATGCTGCTTGGCCTGCTGTGTTCATCCAGCCTCACATTTTATTATCACATCCTTTTGGTAATGTGGCGACCAGAACTGTACACAGTATTCCAAATGTGGCCGAACCAAAGTCCTATACAACTGCAACATGACCTGCCAACTCTTGTACTCAATACCCCGCCCAATGAAGGAAAGCATGCCGTATGCCTTCTTGACCACCCTATTGACCTGCGTTGCCACCTTCAGGGGACAATGGGCCTGGACACCCAGATCTCTCTGTTCATCAATTTTCCTCAATTTTCTCAATTTTCTGGGGTTGTTTGGTTATGCCTCAGTTGGGAGTTTATGGGCTGTTTTATGAGGAAAGGTTGGACAGAATGTTAACTGTTTCCCTCTCTGCACAGAGATAGCCAGATGTGCAGAGTTTCTCCAGCACTGCCTGTGTTTGTATTATAATTCCCTCCTGTCTAGTGATGAGCAATGGAAGATGGAATGACCCCACTCTCACCACCATATTGCGTGCAGTTCTGGTCACCCCATTACAGGAAGGATGTGGAAGCATTGGAAAAGGTGCAGAGGAGATTTACCAGGATGTTGCCTGGTCTGGAGCGCAGGCCCTATGAAGAAAGGCTGAGGGACTTGGGTCTGTTCTCATTGGAGAGAAGGAGGCGAAGAGGGGATTTAATAGAGACATACAAGATGATCAGAGGATTAGATAGGGTGGACAGTGAGAGTCTTTTTCCGAGGATGATGACTTCAGCTTGTACAAGGGAGCATAGCTACAAATTGAGGGGTGATAGATTTAAGACAGATGTCAGAGGCAGGTTCTTTACTCAGAGAGTGCTAAGGGCGTGGAAGGCCCTGCCTGCCAATGTAGTCAACTCAGCCACATTAGGGGCATTTAAACAGTCCTTGGATAAGTACACGGATAATGATGGGATAGTGTAGGGGGAGGGGCTTAGGTTAGTTCACAGGTCGGCACAACATCGAGGGCCGAAGGGCCTGCTCTGCGCTGTATTGTTCTATGTTCTATGTTCTATATATTTGCTGATCTTTGAGAATTTTGTTCTGACTCTGGCTGTTATCTGAGGTTGCTTGCTCCTCCTGAGCGTGGATGCTTGGGCTGTTTGTTGTACCTGTGTTTGCTGTAAATGACAGGCTCTCCATCCCACGGAGTGGAACTGGGTTTGAGCCCGAGCCCAGTAAGTAAATCATCAGTAACATTGGTGACTCACTTACAGTAACTGTACAAGAGCCAACCAGATGTTATAAATAATAATAAATTGTGCAGATAAAGGTCTCATCCCATTTTATGTCCTGTAAAAACATATTCTGCTAAACTATCTTAAATCACTAGTCAGCCCCAGCTGGGTATTGTGTTCAAAAAACTGAAAGAACTGCAGATGCTGGAAATCTGAAACAAAAACAGAAGTTGCTGGAAAAGCTCAGCAGGTCTGGCAGCACCTGAGGAGAGAGAGAAAACCGAATTAATGTTTCAGGGCCAGTGAGCTTTCCTCAGAGCTGATGGCAGCTCGTGAAAAGTTTGTTTTGTGTAAAAAATGGGAAGGAGTTAAGGAGTTAACGATAGGTGGAGGTAGAGGCCAAGGAAGGAGAAAAACGTTTTTCTCGAAAAAGGAGTGGGTCAAGGTCAGTCTGGGGGAATGACTCGCTTGTTCTGTTCCAGTCCCCTGCCCTTCAGGAAGGAGGTGACACCTTCGGAAAAGGGACAGATAAGATTTATCGGAATGGGAACAGGGATGAGGGACCTCAGCAAATGTGGAGAGATTGGAAACACTGGACCAGAGAAGGCGAAGAGGAGATTTAATTGAGGCGTGCAGAATTGGGCTAGCGATGGTGGTGGAAAGGGGACAATTCTTTCTGGAGTGAGTTATTCTGATTGGGAACTGAAAGGTCAGTTGAAGCTGGTTCTACAAGAGATGTGGTGATTGGAACCAGGTAGATCCATTGACCGTAACCAATCAGGGAGCCCTGGCTAATAGATATAACCGGGGAATCCAGGCAGTCTCCTCAGTCTAGGGCCTGGCTCTGAGCTGGCTGGTCAGAGCCCACGTACAGTGCACATCTAAATGAGGGGTGACTTGGTGACGAGATACCGGTCTCTGTGCAGTTATTTTAGGAACTTTGTAAAGGGAATGGGAGAATCAACAGGTGGTTTGGAAGGAGCACGGGGCTGGCATGGGCTGGATGTATCTTTCAAAGAGTCAGCACAGAAATGATGGGCAGAATGGCCTCGTGTTGCTGCTGCACAGCTGTCGTTTGCTTGCGGATCGTGATTCACTCTGACATCCGCTCCCTCTTGGGACTTCCTGTGATTTAATTTGACCCTGTCCAGTGTGTCATGGGGTCTGAGATTAAAGGAGGTTTCCTCTCCTGGAGCTGGATCACTCAGTCAGCTGTGGCCCCGTGGGAGACGGAGTGAAGCTGAGGGGTGGGGAGAATTCAGGCTTTCCCTTCTTCACTTCCATTTCCCAGGCAGCCTCACCCTCTGCCCCTTCTCCCCACACCCCAACCCCCATCCAGCTGCACACAGAGCTGTCGGCAATCCCACTGCCAGAAGCATGAGTGAACACCAGCCAACCCTCCTGGACGATGTGTTTCCACGCTGCACCCCAGCACCGAGATCAAATATCCTCTTCATCTCATTGACATGAATTACAGAAACGGGTTCTTGGCCACACTCACTGCCTATTTGTTTTGGCTTCTGCAAAAGACTTGTTACCATGGGGAATGGACGTGACTGGTCAACAGAAACATAATATCCCCCTGCACAGCCTGTGCTTATTGTCAGCCCAAAGCAGATGGAGAGAGCCATCCCTCACCGACTGACTCTGTACCTGCGATTCCAAACACCCCCACCAGCCCCCGACCACCCCCGCCTGCCCCCACCCCTCAGGCCCCTCCTGTGGCTCTGGCCCGGCCACTCTTCATAAACCTGCCCCATCAAAGGGTGGGTCTGTGAGTATCGCCGACAGGTTCTGGTGGGTGTAGGGGCGTACAGGGAGCGGGTGTATCACACACACTGTGGCCATGATCTCAGACACACCAGCAGACAGGTCAGGATCTCACAAGAAGCCCAGTGGGACTGCAGCCACTTCCCAATCTGTCCCCAGCAGCTCAGGCACATTTGCACAGTGTCCTGCTGGAAATCAATTCCTCTTTCCCCATTCCCTCAACTCTACCCCTGAATTATCCCACATCTCATGTCCACTCAACTACAAGACGCTGCATGTGTAGAGGGACCTTTACTTTGTATCTAACGCTGTGCTGTCCCTGTCCTAGGAGTGTTTGATGGAGACAATGTAGAGGAAGCTTTACTCTGTATCTAACCCTGTGCTGTCCCTGTCCCGGGAGTGTTTGATGGGGAATAGTGCAGAGGGAGCGTTACTCTGTAACTAACCCTGTGCTGTCCCTGTCCTGGGAGTGTTTGATGGAGACAGTGTAGAGGGAGCTTTACTCTGTATCTAACAGCGTGCTGTTCCTGCCCTGAGAGTGTTTGATGCGGGACAGTGTAGAGGGAGATTTACTCTGTATCTAACCCTGTGCTGTCCCTGACCCTGGGAGTGTTTGATGGGGGACAGTGTAGAGAGAGCTTTACTCTGCATCTAACTCCATGCTGTCCCTATCCTGGGTGTGTTTGATGTGGAACAGTGTACAGGGACTTTTACTCTGTATGTAGCTCAGAGCCGTACCAATTCTGGGAGATTTTGATGGGGGTGGTGGGTGTAGAGGGAATTTTTACTCGATATCTAACCCAGTCCTGTCCCTGTCCTGGGAGTGTTTGATGGGGGGCAGTGTAGAGGGAGCTTTACTCTGTATCTAATCCCATCCTGTCCCTGTGCTGGGAGTGTTTGATGGGGGACAGTGTAGAGGGAGCTTTACTCTGTACCTAACCCCATACTGTCCCTGCCCCGGGAGTGTTTGATGGGGGACAGTGTAGTGGGAAATTACTCATTGAGTGGAAGCACTTATTAACATGAGACATCAAATCCACCCCCTTTTTCAGGGCAGTATCAATGTGGATTTCACAAGTTTCAAAGTCTCCCCTCCCCCACTGCATCCCAAAACCAGTCCAACCTGTCTCTGCCTCCCTAACCTGTTCTTCCTCTCACCCATCCCTTCCTCCCACCTCAAGCCGCACCTCTATTTCCTACCTACTAACCTCATCCCACCTCTTTGACCTGTCCGTCTTCCCTGGACTGACCTATCCCCTCCCTACCTCCCCACCTATACTCTCCTCTCCACCTATCTTCTTTTCTCTCCATCTTCGGTCCGCCTCCCCCTCTCTCCCTATTTATTCTAGAACCCTCACCCCATCCCCCCCTCTGATGAAGGATCTAGGCCCGAAACATCAGCTTTCCTGCTCCTGAGATGCTGCTTGGCCTGCAGTGTTCATCCAGCTCCACACTTTATTATCTCGGATTCTCCAGCATCTGCAGTTCCCATTATCACTGACCTTGATACATAGTTTGCTTTTGATGTTTTTAATCTGTGTTTTGTCAGTGATTGTTAATGATATTTCTCCTGAAGGTTCGTGATTGGATTTTGGAAAATTGAGATTTCCACTTCAGAGAAAGGAATTTTGGACAAGAGTTATTGTTGATGTTGGAAGTTCCTATTCGAACTGAGATCGTTCGTTGCTCATTGTTGGTGAAAATCTTTGCCCCACATTATTATGCCATCTCATGAGGTTAGAACACAGGACATAGAACATAGAACATTACAGCACAGTACAGGCCCTTCGGCCCTCGATGTTGTGCCGACCTGTCATACCGATCTCAAGCCCATCTAACCTACACTATTCCATGTATGTCCATATGCTTATCCAATGACGACTTAAATGTACCTAAAGTTGGCGAATCTACTACCGTTGCAGGCAAAGCGTTCCATTCCCTTACTACTCTCTGAGTAAAGAAACCACCTCTGACATCTGTCCTATATCTTTCACCCCTCAATTTAAAGCTATGCCCCCTCGTGCTCACCATCACCATCCTAGGAAAAAGGCTCTCCCTATCCACCCTATCTAACCCTCTGATTATTTTATGTTTCAATTAAGTCACCTCTCAACCTTCTTCTCTCTAATGAAAACAGCCTCAAGTCCCTCAGCCTTTCCTCATAAGACCTTCCCTCCATACCAGGCAACATCCTAGTAAATCTCCTCTGCACCCTTTCCAAAGCTTCCACATCCTTCTTATAATGCGGTGACCAGAACTGTACACAATACTCCAAGTGCGGCCGCACCAGAGTTTTGTACAGCTTCACCATAACCTCTTGGTTCCAGAACTCGATCCCTCTATTAATAAAAGCTAAAACACTGTATGCCTTCTTAACAGCCCTGTCAAAATGGGTGGCAACTTTTAAGGATCTGTGTACATGGACACCGAGATCTCTCTGCTCATCTACACTACCAAGAATCTTACCATTAGCCCAGTAATTTGCCTTCCGGTTATTCCTACTAAAGTGCATCACCTCACACTTAGAACATAGAACATAGAACAGTACAGCACAGAACAGGCCCTTCAGCCCACAATGTTGTGCCGACCATTGATCCTCATGTATGCACCCTCAAATTTCTGTGACCATATACATGTCCAGCAGTCTCTTAAATGACCCCAATGACCTTGCTTCCACAACTGCTGCTGGCAACGCATTCCATGCTCTCACAACTCTCTGCGTAAAGAACCTGCCTCTGACATCCCCTCTATACTTTCCACCAACCAGCTTAAAACTATGACCCCTCGTGCTAGCCATTTCTGCCCTGGGAAATAGTCTCTGGCTATCAACTCTATCTATGCCTCTCATTATCTTGTATACCTCAATTAGGTCCCCTCTCCTCCTCCTTTTCTCCAATGAAAAGAGACCGAGCTCAGTCAACCTCTCTTCATAAGATAAGCCCTCCAGTCCAGGCAGCATCCTGGTAAACCTCCTCTGAACCCTCTCCAAAGCATCCACATCTTTCCTATAATAGGGCGCCCAGAACTGGACGCAGTATTCCAAGTGCGGTCTAACCAAAGTTTTATAGAGCTGCAACAAGATCTCACGACTCTTAAACTCAATCCCCCTGTTAATGAAAGCCAAAACACCATATGCTTTCTTAACAACCCTGTCCACTTGGGTGGCCATTTTAAGGGATCTATGTATCTGCACACCAAGATCCCTCTGTTCCTCCACGCTGCCAAGAATCCAATCCTTAATCCTGTACTCAGCCTTCAAATTCGACCTTTCAAAATGCATCACCTCGCATTTATCCAGGTTGAACTCCATCTGCCACCTCTCAGCCCATCTCTGCATCCTGTCAATGTCCCGCTGCAGCCTACAACAGCCCTCTATACTGTCAACGACACCTCCGACCTTTGTGTCGTCTGCAAACTTGCTGACCCATCCTTCAATCCCCTCATCCAAGTCATTAATAAAAATTACAAACAGTAGAGGCCCAAGGACAGAGCCCTGTGGAACCCCACTCACCACTGACTTCCAGGCAGAATATTTTCCTTCTACTACCACTCGCTGTCTTCTGTTGGCCAGCCAATTCTGTATCCAAGCAGCTAAGTTCCCCTGTATCCCATTCCTCCTGACCTTCTGAATGAGCCTACCATGGGGAACCTTATCAAATGCCTTACTGAAGTCCATATACACCACATCCACAGCTCGACCCTCATCAACTTGTCTGCATTAAAATCCATTTGCCACCTCTCAGCCCAGCTCTGCAGCTTACCTATGTCTCTCTGCAACCTACAGCATCCTTCATCACTATCCACAACTCCACCGACCTTAGTGTCGTCTGCAAATTTACTAACCCATCCTTCTACGCCCTCATCCAGGTCAAATATAAAAATGACAAACAGCAGTGGACCCAACACCGACCCTTGCGGTACACCACTAGTAACTGGTCTCCAGGATGAACATTTCCCATCAACTACCACCCTCTGTCTTCTTTCAGCAAGCCAATTTCCGATCCAAACTGCTATATCTCCCACAATTCCATTCCTCCGCATTTTGTACAATAGCCTATTGTAGGGAACCTTATCGAACGCCTTGCTGAAATCCATATACACCACATCAACCGGTTTACTCTCATCTACCTGTTTGGTCACCTTCTCAAAGAACTCAATAAGGTTTGTGAGGCACCACCTTCCCTTCACAAAACCGTACTGACTATCCCTAATCAATTTATTCTTTTCTAGATGATTATAAATCCTATCCCTTATAACCTTTTCCAACACTTTACCAACAACTGAGGTAAGGCTCACTGGTCTATAATTACCAGGGTTGTCTCTACTCCCCTTCTTGAACAGGGGAACCACATTTGCTATCCTCCAGTCATCTGGCACTATTCCTGTAGACAATGACGAGTTAAAGATCAATGCCAAAGGCTCGGCAATCTCCTGCCTGGCTTCCCAGAGGATCTGAGGATAAATCCCATCTGGCCCAGGGGACTTATCTATCTTCACCCTCTGTAGGATTTCTAATACCTCTTCCTTGTGAACCTCAATCCCGCCTAGTCTAGTAGCCTGTATCTCAGTATTCTCGACAACATTGTCATTTCCTAGAGTGAATACTGTTGAAAAATATTCATTTAGCGCTTCCCCTAGCTCCTCTGACTCCACACACAACTTACCACTACTATCCTTGATTGGGCCTAATCTTAGTTTCGTCATTCTTTTATTCCTTAAATACCTATAGAAAGCCTTAGGGTTTACCCTGATCCTATCCACCAACAACTTCTCATGTCTCCTCCTGGCTCTTCTGAGCTCTCTCTTTAGGTCTTCCCTGGCTACCTTGTAGCCCTCAAGTGCCCTAACTGAGCCTTTACATCTCATCCTAACACAAGACTTCTTCTTCCTCTTGACCAGAGATTCCACCTCCTTTGTAAACCACGGCTCCCGCGCTCTACCGCTTCCTCCCTGCCTGACAGGTACATACTGATCTAGGACACACAGGAGCTTTTCCTTGAATAAACTGCACATTTCTAATGTGCCCATCCCCTGCAGTTTCCTTCCCCATCCTATGTTCCCTAAATCTTGCCTAATCTCATCGTAATTGCCTTTCCCCCAGCTATAACTCTTGCCCAGTGGTATACACCTATCCCTTTCCATCACTAAAGTAAACATAACAGAATTGTGATCGCTATCACCAAAGTGCTCACCTACTTCCAAATCTAACACCTGGCCAGGCTCATTACCCAGTACCATAAGCATATGGACGTACATGGAATAGTGTAGGTTAGATGGACTTGAGATCGGTATGACAGGTCGGCACAACATCGAGGGCCGAAGGGCCTGTACTGTGCTGTAATGTTCTATGTTCTATGTACCAAATCTAATGTGGCTTGTTGGCCTATCTACATACTGTGTCAGGAAGCCCTCCTGCACACACTGGACAAAAACTGACCCATCTATAGTACTCGAACTACAGTGTTCCCAGTCAATATCTGGAAAGTTGAAGTCCCCCATGACAACTACCCTGTCTCTCTCACTCCTATCGATAATCATCTTTGCTATCCTTTCCTCTACATCTCTGGAACTATTCGGAGGCCTATAGAAAACTCCCAACAGGGTGACCTCTCCTTTCCTGTTTCCCACCTCAGCCCATACTACCTCAGTTGATGAGTCCCCAAACATCCTTTCTGCAACTGTAATACTGTCCTTGACCAACAACGCCACACCTCCCCCCTTTTACCATCTTCTCTGTTCTTACTGATTGTGATTGTGCAGATATGCAGAAAACTGGGAGATTAAAAATAATCTGTGAAAGATGATACGTCCCCAAGGGTCAATGTCTGACCCCTCACAGACTCCAATAAACATCCCACTCCCTCCACCCCCGACACTCAGTCGCAGCAGTGTGTACTATCTACAAGATGCACGGCAGAAATTCACCAAAGATCCTCACGCAGCACCTTCCAAACCCACGACCACTTCCATCCAGAAGGACAAGGGTCAGCAGACTTTTTTTTGACAGGGAGGTGGTGGCCCAGTGGTCATATTGCTCAACTATTAATCCAGAGACCCGGGTTCGAATCTCACCCCAGCACATAGCGGAGTTTGAATTCAATAAAAGTCTGGAAATAAGAGTTCAGTGATTACCATGAAACCACTGTTGATTGTTGGGGGAGAAACAGCTGCCACGCATTGGGCTGCAAAAGTCCACGACGGCCTAGTGGCAGTACCCAGAGAACATTCTGGGGGCTAGTGTTCGAATCCCGCCACCACAGAGGGTGGAATTCAAATTCACTGAATATCTGGAATTAAGAATCTGATGATGACCGTGAATTAATTGTTGGAAAAACCCATCTGGTTCACTGATGCCCTTTAGGGAAGGAAACTGCCATCCTTACCCGGTCTGGCCTACATGTGACTCCAGACCCACAGCAATGTGGTTGACTCTTAACTGCCCCCAGGGTGGGCAATTAGGGATGGGCAATAAATGCTGCCTGGCCAGAGGCACCCTCACCCCGTGAATGAATTACGAAGAAACAACAGACATGAGGGAGTTGAGGTGGTTCAGTGAGTGCCTGGCTAACACCAGCACGTTAACGGCCACAGGTCAGCGCAGGGAATGTAACAGTTTTTACACAGAAGGTGGTAGGAGTATGGAGCGCGCTGCTGGGGGTGGTGGTGGAAGGTGCTTTTAGATAAGTGCATGAATACATCAGGAATGGAGGGATATAGGCCAAGGGCAGGCAGAAGGGATCAGTATCATTTGGCGTCATGTTCAGCACAACATCGTGGGCCCAGGGCCTATTCCGCATGCAGTACTGCTCGATGTTCTATGTTCTAGATGGGTTGGGCTCTGGACAAAGGCCAAGTGGGAGGGGGTAAAGGTCACAGGTGGCTATAACAGTGTGGAGCTGGATGAACACAGCAGGTCAAGCAGCATCTCAGGAGCACAAAAGCTGACGTTTCGGGCTGAGACTCTTCATCAAGTGTGTTTAGAATCCAGCCCCACTTCACCAAATCAACCCCACTTTATAAAATTCACCCACGTTCTGTTCACAAAAATAACCCTGAGGTTCCAGTTGCCTGCCACTTCAATGCACAACCCCGTGCCGTGGCCAATGTCCCTGTCTCTGGCTTGTTGCAATGTTACAATGAAGGTCAACACACCCTGGAGGAACTACACCTCATTCCCACTTGGGGACCCTACAGCCCTCTGGGCTCAATATTGCGTTCAATAATTTTAGAACCTGAACTCTCCCATGTCTCAGCCCCCCAACCCCTTGTACCACACAGCCTATCACTACACACCCCCTGTTATTACTCACTAACAGTCCTCATCAACAACTATTCACCCGCCCAGCCTGATCGTTAGCAACTCCTCTGTCTGTCTGAAGAAAGGTCTCGGCCCAAAACATCAACCTTCCTTCTGCTTGGTCTGCTGTGTTCATCCAGCTCCACAGCGCGTTATCCCTCTGTCTGTCTAAATGCTCTTATGTCTCTTTGGGCTCTATTCCCCTCTATCATTTACTGCTGACACCCTCCCATCCCCCCCCCAGCCCTATCTTCTGCATAATAACCTACGTTTTCCCAGCTAACATCAGTTCTGAGGAAGGGTCACTGTACCCAAAGCATGAACTATGATTTCTCTTCACAGATGCTGCCAGATCTGCTAGGCTTTTCCGGCAACTTCTGCCTTTCTTCCTGATTTACAGCATCTCCAATTCTTTTGGTTTATAATTATAAACTTTATTGTCGGACTGGGGCCAGCATTTATTGCCCGTCCCTACTTTCCCCCTTGAGAAGGTGGGGGTGAGCTGCCTTCTTGAGCCGCTGCAGTCCATGTGCTGTGGGTTGACCCACAATGTTCCTTAGTGGGGATGTTCCAGGATTCTGACCCAGTGACAGTGAAGGAACGGGGACATATTTCCCAGTCAGGATGGTGAGTGGCTCAGAGGGGAACTTGCAGGGGGTGGTGTTCCCACGTATCTGCTGCCCCTTGTCCTTCTGGATGGAAGTGGTCGTGGGTTTGGAAGGTGCTGCCTGAGGATCTTTGGTGAATTTCTGCAGAGCATCTTGTAGATAGTACACACTGCTGCTGCTGAGTGTCGGGGGTGGAGGGAGTGGGATGTTTGTGGATGTGGTGCCAATCAAGCGGCTGCTTTGTCCTGGATGGTGTTGAGCTTCTTGAGTGTTGTTGGAGCTGGACTTAAATGGTTCACTTCGTCCGGTTGAAACATCGAGAACAATAAGACACAGGTCAGGTTGTCAGAATGTGTGTGAGCTGTGTCAACATACTGTACCTCGCCCCTATGCCCAGACCATGCACTGTACCCAATCCTGACCTGCATGGTATGCCACCGAGCCCTTGCTCCATCCTGGGTGCCTCTGCTTGGGATAATCCTGGAAAATAAAAACCACAAAAAAAATTCATCAAAAAACAACTCAGAAGTAATTAGTCCGAAGTTTTCAAATTTCTTTTAAACGATCTTGTTCAATGATTAGAGAATAACGTAACAGAGACAGCGCAGAAAGAGGCCACTCAGCCCAGTGCATATTGGAAGATGAGGAAGGGCGAACGGACCCGAAACGTTAATTCTGTTTTCTCCTCCACAGATGCTGCCAGACCTGCTGAGCTTTTCCAGCAACTTCTGTGTTTGTTCCTGATTTACAGCATCCACTGTTCTTTTGGTTTTTATTTTGTGTAGATCAGAAAATGATGGTCAGAGCCTCTGCTATTTCGTTCATCAGCAGCCTGAGATCTAGCTCTCTCAGATCTGGGGATTTATCAAAGCTGTTTGGCACTCTGCAATATTTCATCTACTTTCTGGGTTATTCTCTGGTCCTCAGTCCACCATACCCTTTAACTGGAGCAAGAACACAGAAAGCTACAGCTCAGAGGGGTTTGGCAGGCCTGGTCCACAAATCACAAAGCGAGCATCCAACTTCAGGAACTAACAGGGAAGGTGAATGGAATATTGACCTTCAATTCAAAAGGAATTGAGCATAAAATCCAGGCGGTTTTAATAAAACTGTACAATGTGCCAGTCGGGCCACAGCTGGAATACTGTGAATAGTTTTGGGCCGTTTATCTAAGGATGGGCTGACATGGAAGCAGGTCCGGAGAAGGTCCAGGTACGGAGACAGTCCGTCTGATGAGGACAGACCGAGTAGGTTGAGCCAGTACTCACTGGAGATGAGAAGAATGAGAAGTGAGCTTATTGGGGATGTTGCTTTCCCCCAGGGGAGACTCTCGGGCCACGGGGCATCAGAGAATGGGAGTGAATCTGTGCAATTCTTTACCGCAGAGGATTGTCGCGGCTGGGTCATTCAGCACATTCATGGCTGAGACTGATTATTAATTAGGAAGGGAACCGAGGTTAATGAGGACAAGACAGGAAAGTAGAGCTCAGGATGCTCACAGCAGCCATGATCTGACTGAATGGCAGCACAGATTTGATGGGCTGAATGGCCCACTTCTGCTGCTACATCTTATGGTCTTCATTACCAATATCCACTTGGGATTTCAGGGAAATGTGTACAAAATGATCAGAGGTACAGATAGAGTGGACAGCCAGAGACTTTTCCTTAGGGCGGAGGTAGCTATTATGAGGGAACATAGTTTTAAAGTGAGTGGAGGTAGATATAGGGGAGACGTCAGAGGTAGGTTCTTTACTCAGAGAGTGGTCGGGATGTGGAATCCATTGCTGGAGAGGGTAGTGGAGTTGGCCTCTTTAGGGGCATTTAAGCAACTATTAGAAAGGCATATGGACGATAGTATAAGGTAGAGGTGGAGGTTAGGTAGATTTTAGGTTTAGGGTAAACGTTCAGCACGAAACCGTGGGCTGAAGGGCCTGGACTGTCCTGTAATGTTCTTTGCTCTTTGTCCTAAAATAGCTTCTGAGTTTTCCTTGAATTTATTTTCCAACGTTTTGTGTGCAATGACAGGTTACTGTCTCAGTTTCCAGGTTTAATTTCATTTCGGCACATTTTCATTGTGGAAGATACGCCAGGTTGGGTGAGGATTTCCAGGGACATGAACACTGTGGGCATTATCACGAAATGGGACAGACTCGATGAATTCTGGCAAGCCCTTTCTCGAAGCCAGGAGTAGCCAGCTGTGTCTTTACCCCATGTTCAGGGAGTCAAGGTGAGATTCTCGCTGGGAGTTGCTGATGAACAGAGAATATAACTTCATTGGTTTGCAGCATCATATCACACCACCCACTGACATGGAGACCCTGCGGCTCAGTGCCCCTTTCTCCAAACAACCAAGATGTTGGGCACCAAAACCTCAGGGCAGACTCAGCGGGCACTGGACCACCACACCCTCCACTGGCCCACCATACACCCCCACTGGCACACCACGGCCCCACTGGCCCACCATGGCCCCCACAGACCCACCACGCTCCCCCACTGGCCCACCACACCCCCACTGGCCCACCACAGCCCCCACTGGCCCAACAGAGCTCCCACTGGCCCACCACATCCCCCACTGGCCCACCACAACCCCCACTTGCCCACCACATCACCCATTGGCCCACCACATCCCCCACTGGCCCACCACACACCTCACTAACCCACCACAGCCCACCACTAGCCCCCCACAGCCCACCACTGGCCCACCACAGCTCCCACTGACCCACCACATCCCCCACTGGCCCACCACACACCCCACTGATCCACCACACCCCCCACTTGCCCACCACATCCCCCACTGGCTCACCACATCCCCCACTGGCTCACCGCACAACTCACTGACCCACCACACCCCCCACTGGCCCACCACAGCCCACTACTGGCCCCCCACAGCCCCCACTAGCCCACCACATCCGCTACTGGACCACAACACCCCCACTGGCACACCACACATTGCACTGGCCCACAACACCTGTCACTGGCCCATCACACCGGCCACTGGCCCACCACACCCCTCATTGGCCCATCGGATTTCACAATGGCCTACCACACTCACCCACTGTCCCACCACACTCTCCCACAGGCCCACCACACTCTCCCACTGACTCATCAATTCCACCACGGAGAAAAAACACACCCCAACATCCAGGAAATTGGATATACAATGTGTACAAGGCTCTAGGAACCCTGCTGGCCATCTCTAATCCACTGAGAGGACACTCTGCCCCTCAGTGCTGTCCCTCAAGCTGCCCCGGGACCTCTCACTGTAACCCCGTGGCAAGGTCACTGCGGGTCCAGGGAGCTAGACCGAGCTCAGAGATTGCTCCAGGCTGTACCTCTGGGGTTTTCACTCAGTAACTCACTCACCCGATCACTCACTCACTCAATCACCCAGTCACTCACTCACTCACTCACCAACTCACACACTCACTCACTCACCAACTTACACACTCAGTCACTCACTCGCTCATTCACTCACTCACTCACTCCCTCCCTCATTCACTCAATCACTCACACACTCACTCACTCCCTCACTAACTCACTCACTCGCTTACTCACACACTCACTTACTTGCTCACACACTTGTTCACTCTCTCATCGCTCACTTGCTCACTCCCTCATTGCCTCCCTCGCTCACTCACTTACTCACTCAGTCACTCGCTCACTCACTCACTCAAAATAAGTACTCGCTCACTCACTCGCTCACTCACTCAACCACTTAACCACTCACCCACTCACTCACTAACTCCCTCCCTCACTCACTCACTCGCTCACTCACTCAATCAATCCCTCAAAAGACCCGTCACTCACTCACTCACTCAATCACTCACTCAATCACTCACACACTCACTCACTCCCTCACTAACTCACTCACTCCCTTACTCGTACACACGCGCACTGACTCTCTCATTCATTCACTTGCTCACTCCCTCACTGCCTCCCTTGCTAACTCACTCACTTGCTCAGTCACTCGCTCGCTCACTAACTTACTCACTCGCTCACTCATTCACTTACTCACTCAACCGCTCACTCACTCACTCACTCACTAACTCACTCACTCGCTCACTCACTCATTCACTCAGTCAATCCCTCAAATCACACAATCCATCACTCATTCACTCACTCACTCAATCACTCACTCACTAACTCACTCACTCGCTTACTCACACACTCAATTGCTCAAACTCGCTTACTCTCTCATTTGCTCACTTGCTCACTCGAACACTCCCTCACTGCCTCCCTAGATCACTCACTCACTCACTCACTTGCTCACTCACTTAAAATACGCACTCACCCGCTCACTCGCTTAAACACTCACTCACTCATTCAGTCAATCCCTCAATCACACAATCCGTCACTCACTCATTCACTCAATCACTCACACACTTACTCACTCCCTCATGAACTCACACGCTCCCTTACTCACTCACACACTCGCTCACTCTCTCATTTGCTCACTTGCTCACTCACTCACTACCTCACTGCCTCCCTCGCTCACTCACTCACTCGCTTTCACTCACTCAAAATACGCACTTACTCACTCACTCACTCGCTACCTCATTCACTCACACACTCTCTCATTCACTCACTCACTCATTCACTCAGTCAATCCCTCACTCACTCGCTCACTCACTCACTCACACAATCGCTCACGCGCTCACTCACTCACTTGCTCATTTGCTCAATAACTCGCTCAACAGTTCACTCACTCACTCGGTCACTGACTCACTCAGTCAGTCAGTCACTCACTCGTTCAATAGCCCGCTCACTCACTCATTCGCTCATTTGCTCACTCACTCCTTCAACCCCTCACTTGCTCAATTGCTCACTCGCCCTCTCACACACCCACTCGCTCACTCACTTACTCACTCACTCAAGCACTCACTCACACACTCGTTCACACACTCGCTAACACACTCGCCCGCTCACTCACTCACTAACTCACTCACTCAGTCACACACTCACTCGTTCACTCACTCATTCACTCGCTCATTTGCTCACTCACCCATTCACTCATTCAAACACTCACTCGCTGACTCGCCCACTCACACACTCACTCACTCCCTCACTCGCTTACTCATACACTCTCTTACTCGCTCACACACTTGCTCACTCTCTCATTTGCTCACTTGTTCACCACCTCACTGCCTCCCTCGCTCACTCACTCACTCGCTCAGTCACTTGCTCACTCTCTCGGTCAGTCACTCGCTCACTCACTCACTTACTTGCTAACTCACTCACACACTCACTTTCTCATTTGCTCGCTCACTCCCTCCATCACTCACTCCCTCCCTCTCTCACTCACTCACTGATATACTCATTCACTCACTTGCTCACTCACTCACTTGCTCAATCTCTTACTGACTCACTCAACCATTCACTTCCTCCCTCACTCCCTCCCTCGGTCTCTCGCTCAGTCACTCACTCACCCATTCACTCACTGACTCGCTCGCTCACTCATTCACTCACTCACTCAGACACTCCCTCACTCACAAACTCATGCACTCACTCATTCACTCACTCACTACCTTGCTCACTCACTCACTCGGTCAGTCACTCGCTCATTCACCCGCTTCCTCCCTCACTCACTCGCCCGCTCGCTCACTCACCCACTCACTCATGCACTCACTCACACGCTCACGCGCTCACTCTCTCATTTGCTCACTCGCTTACTCAGTCACTCAGTAACTCACTCACTCACTCACTCAATCACACACTTGTTCACTCTCTCATTTCCTCACTCGCTCACTCGCCGAATCACTTACTCACTTGCTCAGTGAATCAATGACTCACTCACACACTCAATCTCTCATTAGCTCATTCACTCACTCGCACGCTCGCTCACTCACTCCCTCACTCACAAACTCATTCACTCACTCACTGACTCACTCACTCACTACCTCACTCACTCACTCACTCTCTCGCTCACTCCGTCAATCACTCGATCACTCGCTCACTCCCTCACTCACACTCACTTGCAGTCTCACTCACTGAGTCACTCCCACACTCACTCATTCACTCACTCACTCACTCATGTCTCTCACTCACATACTCACTCACTCAACAACCCGCTCACTCCCTCACTCCCTCCCTCGCTCACTCAGTCACTCACTCACTCACACACACACTCATGTGCTCAGTCTCTCATTTGATCACTCGCTCACTCACTCGCTCGCTCACTGATTCACTTACTCAATCACACACTTGTTCACTCTCTCATTTCCTCACTCGCTCACTCGCCGACTCACTGACTCCCTCACTCACTCAACCACTCACTCGCTCAATAACCGAGTCGCTCACTCACTCACACACTCATTTGCTCACTCGCCCACGCATTCATTCAATCCCTCACTCGCTCGCTCGCTGACTCACTCACAAGCTCACTCAATCACTCATTCGCTCAACCATTCACTCACTCACTCACTCCCTCCCTCATTCCCTCCCTCATTCACTTGTTTAGTAAATCAGTCATTGGCTCACTCACTCGCTCAATAACCCTGTCACTCACTCTCTCACACGCTCATTTGCTCACTCGCCCACTCACTCATTCATTCCCCCACTCATTCATTTGCTCAATTGCTCACTCGCCCACTCGTACACCCACTCACTCACTCGCTCACTCAACCGCTCGCTCACACAACCGCTCACTCACTCATCTGCTCACACACTCGCTCACTCTCTCATTTGCTCGCTTGCTCTATTGCTCACTCCCTCAGTCACTCCCTCACTCACTGATTCAGTCACTCATTCACACACATACTCACTCGGTCACTCATTCGCTCACTCTCTCATTTGCTCGCTTGCTCTATCGCTAACTCCCTCAGTCACTCCCTCGCTCACTCATTCAGTCAGTCATTCACACACATACTCACTCGGCCACTCACTCGCTCTCTCGCTAACTCGCTCACTCACCCACTCACTCACACACTAACTCACTTACTCACATGCTCACTCACTCACACATTCGCACTCTCCCTCATTTGCTCGATTGCTATCTCGCACAATCCCTCCCTTGCTCACTCGGTCAGTCACTCACACACTCACAGACGCCCTCACTCTCTCATTTGCTCGCTCATTCTATTGCTCACTCCTTCGCTCCCTCCCTCGCTCATTTGTTCATACACTCACTCACTCACACACTCACACACACACTCATGCACTCAGTCTCTTATTTGATCACTTGCTCACTCATTCCCTCACTCAGTCACTTGCTCGCTCATTGATTCACTTAGTCACTCGATCACTTGCTCACTCATTCCCTCACTCTATCACACACTAGTTCACTCTCTCATTTGCTCACTTGCTCACTCGTCAACTCACTCACTCCCTCATTCATTCACTCGCTCAATAACCCTGTCACTCACTGTCTCACACGCTCATTTGCTCACTCGCCCACGCACTCATTCAATCCCTCACTCACTCACTCGCTCGCTCACTCACACCCTCACTCACTCGCTCACTCACACCCTCAACTCACTCGCTCAATAACCCCATCACTCACTCACTCACTTGCCTCATTTGTTCACTCGCTCACTCACTCATTCAATCCCTCTCTTGCTCATTTGGTCAATTGCTCACGCACTCACTCACTCACGCACGCACTCACTCGCTTACTCACTCAACTGCTAACTCACACTCACTCACAAACTCACTCACTAACTCACTCACTCACTCGCTCACATGCTCACTCAACTGCTCACTCACTCACTCACTAACTCACTGACTCACTCACTCTCTGACTCACTCACTCACTCAATAACCCCGTCTTTCACTCACTCACTTGTTCATTTGCTCACTCGCCCTCTCACTCACTCACTCACTCATTCGCTAACACCCTCACTCACTCGCTCACTAGCTCGTCCCTGACTCACTCACTCACTCACTCCTTTACTCACCCACTCACACACTCACTCTCTCATTAGCTCACTCACTCACTCACTCATTCAAGCACTCACTCACTCACTCACTCAACTGCTCACTCACTCACTCAGCCACTGACTCACTCAATCACTGGCTCACTCGCTCACTCGCTCAATAACCCCGTCACTCACTCACTTGCTCATTTGCTCACTCACTCATTCAATCCCTCGCTCGTTCATTTGCTCAATTGCTCACTTGCCCACTCACGCATGCACTCACTCACTCACTCTCTCCTTTACTCACTCACTCACACACTCTCTCTCTCATTAGCTCACTCACTGACTCACTCGCTCACTCACTCCTTTACTCACTCACTCACTCATACACTCACTTACTCACTCATTCGATCACACAGTCACTCACTCACTCACACACTCACTTACTCACTCATTCGATCACACAGTCACTCACTCACACACTCTCTCTCTCATTAGCTCACTCACTGACTCACTCACTGACTCACTCGCTCACTCACTCGCTCACTCACTCACACACTCACTTACTCACTCATTCGATCACTCAATCATCCCCTCACTCACACACTCACTTGCTCACTCACTCAGTCATTCATTTGCTCACTCAACTGCTCACTCATTCACTGGCGTATTCACTCACTCGCTCAATAACCCCGTCACTCACTCACTTGCTCATTTGCTCACTCACTCATTCAATCCCTCGCTCGTTCATTTGCTCAATTGCTCACTTGCGCACTCACGCACGCACTCACTCACTCACTCTCTCCTTTACTCACTCACTCACACACTCTCTCTCTCATTAGCTCACTCACTGACTCACTCGCTCACTCACTCCTTTACTCACTCACTCACTCATACACTCACTTACTCACTCATTCGATCACACAGTCACTCACTCACTCACACACTCACTTACTCACTCATTCGATCACACAGTCACTCACTCACACACTCTCTCTCTCATTAGTTCACTCACTGACTCACTCACTGACTCACTCGCTCACTCACTCGCTCACTCACTCCTTTACTCACTCACTCACACACTCACTTACTCACTCATTCGATCACTCAATCGTCCCCTCACTCACACACTCACTCGCTCACTCACTCAGTCATTCATTTGCTCACTCAACTGCTCACTCATTCACTGGCGTATTCACTCACTCGCTCAATAACCCCGTCACTCACTCACTTGCTCATTTGCTCACTCGCTCACTCACTCACTCACTCGCTAACTCCCTCACTCGCTTACTCGCTTGCTTCCTGACACACTCACTCACTCCTCATTCACTCCTTGACTCACTCACTCACACACTCGCTTACTCACTCATTCGATCACTCAGTCACTCACTCACTCACACACTCACTCTCTCATTAGCTCACTCACTGACTCACTCAGTCACTAACTCACTCACTAACTCACTCAACTGCTCACTCACTCACTCACCCACTGACTCACTCATTCACTGGCTCACTCGCTCAATAACCCTGTCACTCACTCACTTGCTCATTTGCTCACTCGCTCACTCACTCATTCAATCCCTCACTCGTTCATGTGCTCAATTGCTCACTTGCGCACTCACGCACGCACTCACTCACTGATTCACTCAGTCACTCGATCTCTCACTCACTCATTCACTCACTCAATCACACACTTGTTCACTCTTTCCGGATAGACCACTCTCTCCGCGACTCCCTTGTCCACTCCACACTCCCCTCCAACCCCACCACACCCGGACCTTCCCCTGCAACCGCAGGAAATGCTACACTTGCCCCCACATCTCCTCCCTCAACGCTATCCCAGGCCCCAAGATGACTTTCCACATTAAGCAGAGGTTCACCTGCACATCTGCCAATGTGGTATACTGCATCCACTGTACCCGGTGCGGCTTCCTCTACATTGGGGAAACCAAGCGGAGGCTTGGGGACCGCTTTGCAGAACACCTCCGCTCAGTTCGCAACAAACAACTGCACCTCACAGTCGCAAACCATTTCCACTCCCCCTCCTATTCTTTAGATGCCATGTCCATCATGGGCCTCCTGCAGTGCCACAATGATGCCACCCGAAGGTTGCAGGAACAGCAACCCATATTCCGCCTGGGAACCCTGCAGCCTAATGGTATCAATGTGGACTTCACCAGTTTCAAAATCTCCCCTTCCCCTACTGCATCCCTAAACCAGCCCCTTAGAAAGGGGGTGGCCATGGGCACCCGCATGGGCCCCAGCTATGCCTGCCTCTTTGTAGGTTACGTGGAACAGTCCATCTTCCGCACCTACACAGGCCCCAAACCCCACCTCTTCCTCCGGTACATTGATGACTGTATCGGCGCCGCCTCTTGCTCCCACAAGGAGCTCGAACAGTTCATCCACTTCACCAACAGCTTCCACCCCAACCTCAAGTTCACCTGGGCCATCTCCAGCACATCCCTCACCTTCCTGGACCTCTCAGTCTCCATCTCAGGCAACCAGCTTGTAACTGATGTCCATTTCAAGCCCACCGACTCCCACAGCTACCTAGAATACACCTCCTCCCACCCACCCTCCTGCAAAAATTCCATCCCCTATTCCCAATTCCTCCGCCTCCGCCGCATCTGCTGCCACGATAAGACATTCCACTCCCGCACATCCCAGATGTCCAAGTTCTTTAAGGACCGCAACTTTCCCCCCACGGTGATCGAGAACGACCTTGACCGCGTCTCCCGCGACACATCCCTCACACCCTGCCCCCGCCACAACCGCCCCAAGAGGATCCCCCTCGTTCTCACACACCACCCTACCAACCTCCGGATACAACGCATCATCCTCCGACACTTCCGCCATTTACAATCTGACCCCACCACCCAAGACATTTTTCCATCCCCTCCCCTGTCTGCTTTCCGGAGAGACCACTCTCTCCGTGACTCCCTTGTTCGCTCCACACTGCCCTCCAACCCCACCACACCCGGCACCTTCCCCTGCAACCGCAGGAAATGCTACACTTGTCCCCACACCTCCTCCCTCACCCCCATCCCAGGCCCCAAGATGACATTCCACATTAAGCAGAGGTTCACCTGCACATCTGCCAATGTGGTATACTGCATCCACTGTACCCGGTGCGGCTTCCTCTACATTGGGGAAACAAAGCGGAGGCTTGGGGACCGCTTTGCAGAACACCTCCGCTCAGTTCGCAACAAACAACTGCACCTCCCAGTCGCAAACCATTTCCACTCCCCCTCCCATTCCTTAGATGACATGTCCATCATGGGCCTCCTGCAGTGCCACAATGATGCCACCCGAAGGTTGCAGGAACAGCAACTCATATTCCGCCTGGGAACCCTGCAGCCATATGGTATCAATGTGGACTTCACCAGTTTCAAAATCTCCCCTTCCCCTACTGCATCCCTAAACCAGCCCAGTTCGTCCCCTCCCCCCACTGCACCACACAACCAGCCCAGCTCTTCCCCTCCACCCACTGCATCCCAAAACCAGTCCAACCTGTCTCTGCCTCCCTAACCGGTTCTTCCTCTCACCCATCCCTTCCTCCCACCCCAAGCCGCACCCCCAGCTACCTACTAACCTCATCCCACCTCCTTGACCTGTCCGTCCTCCCTGGACTGACCTATCCCCTCCCTACCTCCCCACCTACACCCTCTCCACCTATCTTCTTTACTCTCCATCTTCGGTCCGCCTCCCCCTCTCTCCCTATTTATTCCAGTTCCCTCCCCCCATCCCCCTCTCTGATGAAGGGTCTAGGCCCGAAACGTCAGCTTTTGTGCTCCTGAGATGCTGCTTAGCCTGCTGTGTTCATCCAGCCTCACATTTTATTATCTTGGAATCTCCAGCATCTGCAGTTCCCATCATCTCTCTCCCAACCTGTCTCTGCCTCCCTAACCGGTTCTTCCTCTCACCCATCCCTTCCTCCCACCCCAAGCCGCACCTCCATCTCCTACCTACTAACCTCATCCCGTCTCCTTGACCTGTCCGTCTTCCCTGGACTGACCTATCCCCTCCCTACCTCCTCACCTATACTCTCCTCTCCACCTATCTTCTTTTCTCTCCATCTTCGGTCCGCCTCCCCCTCTCTCCCTATTTATTCCAATTCCCTCTCCCCATCCCCCTCTCTGATGAAGGGTCTAGTCCCGAAATGTCAGCTTTTGTGCTCCTGAGATGCTGCTTGGCCTGCTGTGTTCATCCAGCCTCACATTTTATTATCTTGTTCACTCTCTCATTTGCTCACTCGCCCACTCACTCATTCAATCCGTCACTTGCTCATTTGCTCACTTGCTCACCATCCCAATCGCACACCCACTCACTCATTCACTCATTCGAGCACTCAGTCATTCACTCACTCACACACTCCCTCAATCATTTACTCAATCACTCACTCACTCACTCACTGAATCACTCACTCACTCTCTCACTCACTAACTCTATCACTCACTTGCTCACTCGCTCACTCAACTGCTCACTCACTCACTCACTTCTTACTCACTCACAGAACCACTCACTCACTCGCTCAATAACCCCGTCACTCACTCTCTCACTTGCTCATTTGCTTACTTGCCCACTCGCTCATTCAATCCCTCACTCATTCATTTGCTCAATTGCTCTCTCGCCCACTCACTCACTCGCTCACTAACTCCCTCACTCACTCGCTCACTCGCTTGATCCCTGACACACTCACTCACTCACTCCTCGACTCACTCACTCACACATTCGCTTACTCACTCATTCGATCACTCAGTCACTCACTCACTCGCACGCTCACTCTTTCATTAGCTCACTCACTAACTCACTGACTAACTCACTCGCTCACACGCTCACTCACTCATTCACTCACTCGCTAACACCCTCACTCACTCGCTCAATAACCCCGTCACTCGCTCACTCAGTCATTCAATCCCTCTCTCGCTCATTTGCTCAATTGCTCACGCACTCACTCACTCACTCACGCACTCAATCACTCGCTCACACAAACTCACTCACTCACTCGCTCACACGCTCACTCACTCACTCAGTCACACATTTGTTCACTCTCTCATTTGCTCACTCGCCCACTCACTCATTCAATCCGTCACTGGCTCATTTGCTCACTCACTCACCATCCCAATCGCACGCCTACTCACTCATTCATTCACTCATTCGATCACTCAGTCACTCACTCACACACTCCCTCAATCATTCACTCACTCACTGACTCGCTAACTCACTCAATGAATCACTCACTAACTCACTCACTAACTCTATCACTCACTCTCTCACTCAACTGCTCACTCACTCACTCACTAACTCACTGACTCACTCACTCACTCACTGGCTCACTCACTCAATAACCCCGTCACTCACTCACTTGCTCATTTGCTCACTCGCCCACTCACTCATTCAATCCCACACTCGTTCATTTGCTCAATTGCTCATTTTCCCACTCACGCACGCACTCACTAACTCCCTCACTCACTCACTCATTCGCTAACTCACTCTCTCGCTAATTCACTCACTCGCTTGTTCACTCGCTCACTCAACTGCTCACTCACTCACTCACACACTTACACACTCACCCACTTGCTCGCTCTCTCATTTGCTCTCTTGGTCTCTCGCTCACACCCTTAGTCACTCCCTCGCTCACTCATTCAGTCACTGATTCATGCACATACTCACTCGGTCACTCACTCGCTAACTCACTCACAGGCTCACTCACTCACTCACACACTAACACACTCATGCTCTCTCTTATTTGCTCGCTCATTCCCTCACTCCCTCCCTCGCTCACTCGTTCAGTTACTCACTCACTCACTCGCTCACTTATTTGATCACTCATTCGCTCACTCACTCACTCACTCGCTCTCTCGCTCACTCAACCGCTCACTCACACACTCACAAACTTACACACTCACCCACTTGCTCACTCTCTCATTTGCTCTCTTGTTCTCTCGCTCACTCCCTCAGTCCCTCCCTCGCTCACTATTTTAGTCACTCACTCACTCTATCACTCACTCGACCACTCACTCACGCACCCGCTCGCTCACTTACTCGCTCTCTGTCATGCACTCACTCACTCACACATTCACTCAGTCAATCCCTCACTAACTTATTCACTCGCTTACTCACACACTCACTCACTCTCTCATTCACTCACTTGCACACTTGCTCACTCCCTCACTGCCTCCCTCGCTCACTCACTCAGTCACTCTCTCATTCACTGAATCACTCACTCAATCACTAGCTCATTCATTCACTTGCTGACACGCTCACTCACTCACCCACTCTCTCATTCACTCACTCACCCTCTCAGTCATGCACTCACTCACTCACACATTCACTCAGTCAATCCCTCACTAATACACTCACTCGTTTACTCACACACTCACTTACTCACTCACTCTCTCATTCGCTGACTCACTAACTCTCTCGGTCAGTCACTCAGTCAATCATTCCCACACTCTCACACTCACTCACTCAAACGCACTCACTCACACAGTCACTCACTGCTTCACTCACTCACTCGCTCAGTCACTCACTGACTCACTCTCTCATTCACTCACTCACTCACTCTCTCAGTCAAGCACTCACTGACTCATTCGCTCACTCACTCACTCGCTCACTGACTCACACATACTCACGCACTCGCGCACTCGTGCACTTGCACACACACACATACTCACTCCCTCCCTATCTCACTCACTCGCTTTCTAACACTCTCACTTACTCGGTCACACACTTGCGCATTCTGTCATTTGCTCACTCGCTCACTCCCTGACTGCCTCCGTCGCATATACGCTCACTCACACACTCCCTCACTCACTCACTCCCTTACTCATTCGCTTGCTCAGTCCCTCACTCACCCACTCCCTCACTCGCTCACTCACTGCCTCACTCATTCCCTCACACCCTCACTCACTCACACACACACATATTCACTCGCTCACTCGCTCGCTCACTCCCTTACTCATTTGCTCACTGAGACTCACCCAGTCCCTCACTCGCTCACTCACTGCCTCACTCGCTCGCTCCCTCACTCACTCCCTCACTTGCTCACTCACTCACTCACTCCCTCACGCCCTCACTCACTCGCTCACTCATTTGCTATCACTCACTCTCTCACTTGCTCACTTACTTACTCGCACTTACTCCTTCACTCGCTGACTTGCACTCTCACTCCCACAATCACTCGCTCACTTGCTCACTCACTCACACATACCCTTACCTGCTCACTCACTCACTTGCTCAGTCACTCACTCCCTCCCTCACCCACTCCCTCACACCCACACTCAATAGCTCACTCGCTCACTCAAACACTCCCTCACTCACTCGCTCACTCTTTTGCTCATTCACTCCCTCACTCTCTAACTCCATCACTTGCTCACTCACACACACTCATTGCTTCACTCGCTGGCTCACACTCTCACTCCCACACTCACTCACTCACCCACAGTCCCTCACTCACTCCCTCACACACTCACTCTCACTCACTCTCTCTCGCTCACTCTCTCCCTCACTCTCCCACTCATTCGCTCGCACACTCACTCACTTGTTCACTCGCACACTCTCACTCAGTCACTCGCTCACTCACTCCCTCCCTAACTCACTCACTCACTCACTCTCTCCCTCACTCACTCGCTCACGAACAAACTCATTCGCTCGCTCGTCACTCACTCTCTCACTTGCTCACTCACTCACTCACACTTACTCCTTTATTCGCTGACTCGCACTCTCACTCCCACACTCACTCACTCACTCCCTCACTCAATCACTCGTGCTCTCACTCACTTTCTCTCTCACTCGCTCGCTCAGTCACTCTCACTCACTCACTCGCTCACTCACTCTCACTCGCTCACTCTCATTCACTCACTTGCTCACTGACTCTAACTCGCTCGCTCTCACTCACTCACTGACTCTCACTCACTTCCTCACTCCCTCACTCACACTCTCACGCACTCACTCGCTCATTCCATCACCCGCTCTCTCGCTCACTCACTCACTCGTTCACTGTCATTCACTCACCCGCTCACTCCCTCACTCACTCACTATCTCACTCACATTCGCTCCCTCATTTACTCCCTCACTCCCTCACTCACTCGTGCACTGACTCACTTGGACACTCACTCACTCACTCGATCACTCATTCTCTCACTCTCTCACTCGCTTGCTCACTCACTCACTTGTGAACTCCCTCACTCACTCGCTCACTCCATCACTCACACTCTCACTCGCTAGCCCATTCACTCCCTCACTCACTTGCTGGCACACTCACTTGCTCACTCACTCCCTCACTCACTAACTCCCTCACACTCTCGCTCACTCACACGCACTCCTTCGCTTGCTCACTCACACTCTCACTCACTCCCTCACTCATTCACTCGCTCACTCACTCACCCCCTCACTCAGTCGCTCACACACACAATTACATACTCACTAACTCGCTCACTCACTACCTCACACTCACTCTCTTATTCGTTCACTCTATCCACAAGACCATAAGACATAGGAGTGGAAGTAAGGCCATTCGGCCCATCAAGTCCACTCCAACATTTAAATCATGGCTGATGGGCATTTCAACTGCACTTCCCTGCACTCTCCCCGTAGCCCTTGATTCCTTGTGAGATCAAGAATTTGCCGATCTCTGCCTTGAAGGCATCAAACGTCCCGGCCTCCACTGCACTCTGTGGCAATGATAGTCAGTGGGTGTGGGACTGTACCCCAGTGAGAGTCAGTGTGTGTGGGACTGTATCCCAGTGAGAGTCAGTGCGCGTGGGACTGTGCCCCAGTGAGAGTCAGTGTGTGTGGGACTGTACCCCAGTGAGAGTCAGCGTGTGTGGGACTGTACCCCAGTGAGAGTCAGTGTGTGTGTGGGAGTGTACCCCAGTGAGAGTCAGTGTGTGTGGGACTGTACCCCAGTGAGAGTCAGTGTGTGTGTGGGACTGTACCCCAGTGAGAGTCAGTGTGTGTGGGACTGTACCCCAGTGAGAGTCTGTGTGTGTGGGACTGTACCCCAGTGAGAGTCAGTGTGTGTGGGAGTGTACCCCAGTTAGAGTCAGTGTGTGTGGGACTGTACCCCAGTGAGAGTCAGTGTGTGTGGGACTGTACCCCAGTGAGAGTCAGTGTGTGTGGGACTGTACCCCAGTGAGGGTCAGTGTGTGTGGGAGTGTACCCCAGTGAGAGTCAGTGTGTGTGGGAGTGTACCCCAGTTAGAGTCAGTGTGTGTGGGACTGTACCCCAGTGAGAGTCAGTGTGTGTGGGACTGTATCCCAGTGAGAGTCAGTGTGTGTGGGACTGTACCCCAGTGAGAGTCAGTGTGTGTGGGACTGTACTCCAGTGAGTGTCAGTGTGTGTGGGACTGTATCCCAGTGAGAGTCAGTGTGTGTGGGACTGTACCCCAGTGAGAGTCAGTGTGTGTGGGACTGTACCCCAGTGAGAGTCAGTGTGTGTGGGAGTGTACCCCAGTGAGAGTCAGTGTGTGTGGGACTGTACCCCAGTGAGAGTCAGTGTGTGTGGGACTGTACCCCAGTTAGAGTCAGTGTGTGTGGGACTGTACCCCAGTGAGAGTCAGTGTGTGTGGGACTGTACCCCAGTGAGAGTCAGTGTGTGTGGGAGTGTACCCCAGTGAGAGTCAGTGTGTGTGGGACTGTACCCCAGTGAGAGTCAGTGTGTGTGGGAGTGTATCCCAGTGAGAGTCAGTGTGTGTGGGACTGGACCCCAGTGAGAGTCAGTGTGTGTGGGAGTGTACCCCAGTGAGAGCCAGTGTGTGTGGGACTGTACCCCAGTGAGACTCAGTGTGTGTGGGACTGTACCCCAGTGAGAGTCAGTGTGTGTGGGACTGTATCCCAGTGAGAGTCAGTGTGTGTGGGACTGTATCCCAGTGAGAGTCAGTGTGTGTGGGACTGTACCCCAGTGAGAGTCAGTGTGTCTGGGACTGTACCCCAGTGAGAGTCAGTGTGTGTGTGACTGTACCCCAGTGAGAGTGTGTGTGTGTGAGTGTACCCCAGAGAGAGTCAGTGTGTGTGGGACTGTACCCCAGTGAGAGTCAGTGTGTGTGGGACTGTGCCCCAGTGAGAGTCAGTGTGTGTGTGACTGGACCCCAGTGAGGGTCAGTGTGTGTGGGAGTGTACCCCAGTGAGAGTCAGTGTGTGTGGGACTGTACCCCAGTGAGAGTCAGTGTGTGTGCGAGTGTACACCAGAGAGAGTCAGTGTATGTGGGAGTGTACCCCAGTGAGAGTCAGTGTGTGTGGGACTGTGCCCCAGTGAGAGTCAGTGTGTGTGGGACTGGACCCCAGTGAGGGTCAGTGTGTGTGGGAGTGTACCCCAGTGAGAGTCAGTGTGTGTGGGACTGTACCCCAGTGAGAGTCAGTGTGTGTGGGACTGTACCCCAGTGAGAGTCAGTGTGTGTGCGAGTGTACACCAGAGAGAGTCAGTGTATGTGGGACTGTACCCCAGTGAGAGTCAGTGTGTGTGGGAGTGTACCCCAGTGAGAGTCAGTGTGTGTGGGACTGTACCCCAGTCAGAGTCAGTGTGTGTGGGACTGTACCCAGTGAGAGTCAGTGTGTGTGGGACTGTACCCCAGTGAGAGTCAGTGTGTGTGGGAGTGTACCCCAGTGAGAGTCAGTGTGTGTGGGACTGTACCCCAGTGAGAGTCAGTGTGTGTGGGACTGTACCCCAGTGAGAGTCAGTGTGTGTGGGACTGTACCCCAGTGAGAGTCAGTGTGTGTGCGAGTGTACACCAGAGAGAGTCAGTGTATGTGGGACTGTACCCCAGTGAGAGTCAGTGTGTGTGGGAGTGTACCCCAGTGAGAGTCAGTGTGTGTGGGACTGTACCCCAGTCAGAGTCAGTGTGTGTGGGACTGTACCCAGTGAGAGTCAGTGTGTGTGGGACTGTACCCCAGTGAGAGTCAGTGTGTGTGGGACTGTACCCCAGTGAGAGTCAGTGTGTGTGGGAGTGTACCCCAGTGAGAGTCAGTGTGTGTGGGACTGTACCCCAGTGAGAGTCAGTGTGTGTGGGACTGTACCCCAGCGAGAGTCAGTGTGTGTGGGAGTGTACCCCAGTGAGAGTCAGTGTGTGTCGGACTGTACCCCAGTGAGAGTCAGTGTGTGTGGGACTGTACCCCAGTGAGAGTCAGTGTGTGTGGGACTGTACCCCAGTGAGAGTCAGTGTGTGTCGGACTGTACCCCAGTGAGAGTCAGTGTGTGTGGGACTGTACCCCAGTGAGAGTCAGTGTGTGTGGGACTGTATCCCAGTGAGAGTCAGTGTGTGTGGGACTGTACCCCAGTGAGAGTCAGTGTGTGTGGGAGTGTACCCCATTGAGAGTCAGTGTGTGTGGGACTGTACCCCAGTGAGAGTCAGTGTGTGTGTGGGACTGTACCCCAGTGAGGGTCAGTGTGTGTGGGAGTGTACCCCAGTGAGAGTCAGTGTGTGTGGGACTGTACCCCAGTGAGAGTCAGTGTGTGTGGGAGTGTACCCCAGTGAGAGTCAGTGTGTGTCGGACTGTACCCCAGTGAGAGTCAGTGTGTGTGGGACTGTACTCCAGTGAGAGTCAGTGTGTGTGGGACTGTACCCCAGTGAGGGTCAGTGTGTGTGGGACTGTACTCCAGTGAGAGTCAGTGTGTGTGGGAGTGTACTGTGTACCCCAGTGAGAGTCAGTTTGTGTGGGACTGTACCCCAGTGAGAGTCAGTGTGTGTGGGAGTGTACCCCAGTGAGAGTCAGTGTGTGTGGGACTGTACCCCAGTCAGAGTCAGTGTGTGTGGGACTGTACCCAGTGAGAGTCAGTGTGTGTGGGACTGTACCCCAGTGAGAGTCAGTGTGTGTGGGAGTGTACCCCAGTGAGAGTCAGTGTGTGTGGGACTGTACCCCAGTGAGAGTCAGTGTGTGTGGGACTGTACCCCAGTGAGAGTCAGTGTGTGTGGGACTGTACCCCAGTGAGAGTCAGTGTGTGTGCGAGTGTACACCAGAGAGAGTCAGTGTATGTGGGACTGTACCCCAGTGAGAGTCAGTGTGTGTGGGAGTGTACCCCAGTGAGAGTCAGTGTGTGTGGGACTGTACCCCAGTCAGAGTCAGTGTGTGTGGGACTGTACCCAGTGAGAGTCAGTGTGTGTGGGACTGTACCCCAGTGAGAGTCAGTGTGTGTGGGACTGTACCCCAGTGAGAGTCAGTGTGTGTGGGAGTGTACCCCAGTGAGAGTCAGTGTGTGTGGGACTGTACCCCAGTGAGAGTCAGTGTGTGTGGGACTGTACCCCAGCGAGAGTCAGTGTGTGTGGGAGTGTACCCCAGTGAGAGTCAGTGTGTGTCGGACTGTACCCCAGTGAGAGTCAGTGTGTGTGGGACTGTACCCCAGTGAGAGTCAGTGTGTGTGGGACTGTACCCCAGTGAGAGTCAGTGTGTGTCGGACTGTACCCCAGTGAGAGTCAGTGTGTGTGGGACTGTACCCCAGTGAGAGTCAGTGTGTGTGGGACTGTATCCCAGTGAGAGTCAGTGTGTGTGGGACTGTACCCCAGTGAGAGTCAGTGTGTGTGGGAGTGTACCCCATTGAGAGTCAGTGTGTGTGGGACTGTACCCCAGTGAGAGTCAGTGTGTGTGTGGGACTGTACCCCAGTGAGGGTCAGTGTGTGTGGGAGTGTACCCCAGTGAGAGTCAGTGTGTGTGGGACTGTACCCCAGTGAGAGTCAGTGTGTGTGGGAGTGTACCCCAGTGAGAGTCAGTGTGTGTCGGACTGTACCCCAGTGAGAGTCAGTGTGTGTGGGACTGTACTCCAGTGAGAGTCAGTGTGTGTGGGACTGTACCCCAGTGAGGGTCAGTGTGTGTGGGACTGTACTCCAGTGAGAGTCAGTGTGTGTGGGAGTGTACTGTGTACCCCAGTGAGAGTCAGTTTGTGTGGGACTGTACCCCAGTGAGAGTCAGTGTGTGTGGGACTGTACCCCAGTGAGAGTCAGTGAGCGGGACAACAGTGAATTGGGGATGATACTGATGGATAAAATCCATCAACATTTGTTTCATAAAGGTCTGATTGGGGATTGTCTGCATCAATTTGTTTGTTAAGTCATGTGTGACAAATCTTTTGCGGTTTTGAATGAGGTAACCATGAGGATGGATGAAGGCCGCGCGGTGGATGTTATCTATATGGACTTTAGTAAGGCCTTTGACAAGGTCCTACATGAAGGTTTGGTTTTATGGGATCGAGGGAGAGCTCGCTAACTGGATTCAAAACTGGCTCGATGGTAGGAAGCAGAGGATGATGGTTGAAGGTTGTTTCTCAGTCCGGAGGCCTGTGCCACAGGGATCGGTGCTGGGACCTTTGTTATTTGTTATTGACATAAATTGTCTGGATGTGAATGTATGAAGCATGAATAGAAAGTTTGCAGATGATACAAGATGAGGAAGTATCCGTGATAGCGATCTTGATCAGATGCGGAGCTGAGCTGAGGATTAATCGTGTGAGGTGTTGTACTTTCGAAAGTCAAACCAAGGTAGAATTTATATAGTAAATGGTGAGGTCCTGAGGACTGTTGTGGAACAGAGGGACCTGGGAGTACGAAGTTCATTGAAAGCAGCATCACAGGTGGACAGGGTGGTGAAGAAGGCATTTAGCACACTGGCCTTTATCGGTCGAGGTATTGAGTACAGGAGTTGGGACGTTATGTTTCAGTCGTATAAAGTCATTAGTGAGGCCGCATTTGGAGTATTGTGTACAGGTTTAGTCACCCTGCTATCGGAAAGGCATAGGTAAACTGAAAATGAGCAAAGGAGATTTATGAGTGTCAAAAACACAAGTTGCTGGAAAAGCTCAGAAGGTCTGGCAGCATCTGTGAAGTCAAAGAACAAAGAAAATTACAGCACAGGAACTGGCCCTTCGGCCCTCCAAGCCTGCTTGCTCCAGATCCTCTATCAGCTATTTTCTAACGGTCTGTGTCCATTTGCCCCCTGCCCATCCATGTACCTGTCCAAATATATCTTAAAAGACATTAACGTGTCTGCGTCTCCCACCTCCGCTGGCAACGCGTTCCAGGCACCCACCACCCTCTGTGTAAAGAACTTTCCACGCATATCTCCCTTAAACTTTCCTCTTCTCACTTTGAACTCATGACCCCTAGTAATTGAGTCCCCCACTCTGGGAAAAAGCTTCTTGCTGTCCACCCTGTCTATACCCCTCATGATTTTGTAGACCTCCCTCAGGTCCCCCCTCAATCTCTGTCTTTCTAATGTAAATAATCCTAATCTACTCAACCTCTCTTCATAGCTAGCACCCTCCATACCAGGCAACATCCTGGTGAACCTCCTCTGCACCCTCTCCAAAGCATCCACATCCTTTTGGTAATGTGGTGACCAGAACTGTACACAGTACTCCAAATGTGGCCGAACCAAAGTCCTATACAACTGTAACAAGCCAAAAACAGAGTTAACATTTTGGGTCTGGTGAACAATTCTGAGGAAGGCCTCTGGACCCGAAACGTTAACTCTGTTTTCTCCTTCACAGATGCTGCCAGACCTGCTGAGCTTTTCCAGCAACTTTGGTTTTGTTCCTGATTTACAGCATCCGCAGTTCTTTCGGTTTAGATTTATAAGGACGTTGCCGGGATTACTCAGCCTATGTTATAGGGACAGGTTTGCCAGGATGTGACTTTATTCCTTGTAACATAGGAGAATGAGGGGTGACCTTTTTGAGATGTGTGGAATCAAGAGGGAATTAGACAGGATAAGTGTAAATGGTATTTTTTCCCAGGAATGGGGAAATGGAAACTAGAGGACTTAGGTTTAGGGTGAGATGGGATAGATTTAAGCAGGACCTGAGGGGCAATGTCTTCACACAGAGAGTGGTGCGTGTATGGAATGGGCTGCCAGAGGAAGTGGTGGAGGCTGGTGCAACAGCAACATTTATAAAGGCTTTTGGATAGGCACAGGGTGAGAAAGGTTGAGAGGGATATGGACCAAATGTGGATGATTGGAACCAGCTGAGTGGGCACCATGGTCAGCATGGGCCAGTTTGGGCTGAAGGGCCTGATTCCATGCTGTATTACTGTATGACTGTATGTAGGCCAGTTAGAGACAGCGGGGAAACATTGTGAGTTGAGTGAGAGCTGTTCTGTTTTGTCTGAATCAGTTCCAGGGCTGGGAAAGCAGATCCTGCTGGATTGTTAATCCAAGTGAAATCTGTGTGCAGCTGCTTCACTTCCTCTTATCCCTTTCCAACTGTGTTTCGGATTTTCTCACTGACTAACAGGCCCTTTTATGAAGTCTCTGCCAATTGATAATGTCGGTGATTTTTAAACAGAGTGAGACAAAACAGAGAAAGAGAGAGAGACTCGACAGATTCCCTTTCTCAGGGATTGTTAAATGGAGGATTGGGTTAATGTGATGGGGAATGTGAGAGGGTGAAGGGAATTGGAAGAGAGACATTGAATACAGGAGGGATTGACCTACAGCACATTGTTGAGACTAAAAAAATCATTAAAAAGACTGCTGATTGCTGAGTGCTGCGATGCAAAGAGAACGAAGCAACATCACTGGTGTAGAAATTCTGCCCAGCCTTGGGCCTCGGCACTGGTCCCTGCACTTCACGAAGGAATCATTGTCATTGGTGGATTCTTTATTTATATTCTCTCATGGGATGCAAGGATAGCTGCCTGGGCTTGGCATTTATTACTCGTCCCTAGTTGCCCCTTGAGAAGGTGGGGGTGAGCTGCCTTCTTGAACCGCTGCAGTCCATGTGCTGTGGGTTGACCCACAATGTCCCTTAGGGAGGGAATTCCAGGATTCTGACCCAGTGACAGTGAAGGAACGGGGATGTATTTCCAAGTCAGGATGGTGAGTGGCTCGGAGGGGAACTTGCAGGGGGTGGTGTTCCCATGTATCTGCTGCCCTTGTCCTTCTAGATGGAAGTGGGTCGTGGCTTTGGAAGGTGCTGCCTGAGGATCTTTGGTGAGTTTCTGCGGTGCATCTTGTAGATGGTACACACTGCTGCGACTGAGTGTCGGGGGTGGAGGGAGTGGATGCAGGATTCCTAACCTCTGACCCATCCTTGCAGAAATTTTATTTATCTGGCCAGTCCAGTTCATGTTCCGGTCAACAGTAACATCCAGGAAATGGGTGGTTCTGTCCCTTATTGGTGATGGTCACTGCCAGACACTTGCACAGCAAGAATATTGCTCCCACTTGTCAGCCCGAGCCTGGGTATTGTCCACATCTTGTTGCATTTGAACACGGACTACTTCAGTATCTGAGGAGTCACGAATGGAGCTGAACATTGTGCAGTCATCGGTGAACATCCCCACTTCTGACCTTCTGATGGAGGGAAGGTCATTGATGAAGCAGCTGAAGATGGTTGGGCCTAGGACACTACCCTGAGGAACTCCTGCAGAAATGTCCTGGAGCTGAGATGACTGACCTCCCACAGCCACAACCATCTTCCTATGTGTCAGGTATGACTCAAACCACTGGAGAGTTTGCCCCCGATACCCATTGATTCCAGTTTTGCTCGGGCTCCCTGATGCCACACTTGGTCGAATGCAGCCTTAATATCAAGGGCTGGAGTCCTGAAGAAGGGTAATACCCAAAACATTGACAGCGCCTTTCCTCAAGATGCTGCCTGGCCTGCAGTGTTCTTCCAGCCTCCTGCTTATCTACCTGGGTGTCACTGAGCAGGTAATTGCTGAGCAGGTGCTGCTTAATAGCCCTGTTACTGACACCTTCCATCACTTTACTGATGGTCGAGAGGAGACTGATGGGGCGGTAACTGGCCGGATTGGATTTTTCCTGCTTTTTGTGTATAGGACATTCCTGGGGAATTTTCAACATTGTCGGGTAGATCCCAGTGCTGTAACTACACTGGAACAGCTTGGCTAGGGGAGTGGCAAATTCTGGAGCACAAGCCTTCAGTACTATTGCTGGAATATTGTCAGGGCCCACAGCCTTTGCAGTATCCAGTGTCTCCAGCTGTTTCTTGATATCACGTGGAGTGAATTGAATTTGTTGAAGACTGGAGTCAGTGACGCTGGGGACCCTGGAGGAGGCCGAGGTGGATCATCCACTCGGCACTTCAGACTGAAGATTGCTGTGAATGCTTCAGCCTTATCCTTTGCACTGATGTGCTGGGCCCTTCCATCATTGAGGATGGGGATATTTGTGGAGCCTCCTCCTCTAGTGAGTTGTTTAATTGTCCACCACCATTCACACCTGGATGTGGTAGCACAGATTCACCAGAATGAGGTTAAATTATGGGGATAGGTTGCATTAGTTTGGTGCTCTTTGGGAAAAGGAGAGAGATGAGGAAAGCAGAAGAGATATATTCCTGGCATAGCAGGACTGTCCTGAGAAAGGGAGAGACACGGGAGGCACAGGGAAAATGTTTCTCTGCATGGGGAGTCTAGAACCAAGGGACACTGTTGATTAAGAAGTGAATTGCAAATTAGAATTGGAATGAGAAGAATCTCTGTTAGGTAGAGGATTGTGAACCTATGACCGTAAGACCATTTGACCCATCGGGTCTGCTCCACCATTCAATTATGGTGGCTATGTTTCTCAACCCCATTCTCCTGTTTAACCTGTAAACAATGATCCCATTGACAATCACCAACTTATCTATCTCTGTCTTAAATTCTTAAACGTACCCAATGACCTTTGGGATTTTTAAGAGTTCTTTTCCACGGAGGAAATGGAAGCTTAGTGCCCGAGCCTGTTTAAGGTAAAGATTGATCGATTCCTGATTCCCGGTGAGGAAAAGGGTTAATGGAGGGGGGGGGGGGGGGGGGGGGGGGGAGGGGGGGTAAAAGGCATTGAATCATTGGATTGCCCATGACGTATTGAACAGCAGGTAAGGCTCGATGGGCTGAATGGCCTACTTCTGCTCCCCTGAACGAGAGGGATAAAGGGAGAAGCGAGGACGGTGGGGGGAATGTGTGAACAGATAGACTGAAACGATGACCTTACTCAGCCTGTGGCCTGGGTCTTGAAACCTTAATCAGCTTGTTTGTTGTTTGCTCATTTTGGCCTCATTTCCTCCTGTTGGAAGCTGGAAGGGGCGAAGAACACAGATGTATGAGTGCCTGAGGGGGCGCAGGCAATGTGCCCCAGTGTTTCAGGCTGTAAACACTGCGCAGGGGCAGTATCTACAGGGAGAATGTAGAGTTAGGTCAGGGGCCAGGTTCGGAGAGGAAGATTTGTAGCTGTCCTAACCAGGGTGGTTTCGTCAGAAGAGTTGGAGAAAAATGAAGAGGAGGCATTCTCGGTAGAGTTGGGTTTCTCCCCCTGTCATTAAAAGAACCCACCTTCTCCTCAGGCCTGGCTTTGGGATGTTTCGAATGGGCTGACTGGTTGTATTCTGGCATTGGCATCAGTTTGGGAAGACTTGTGAGCCGTTCTCCCTTCACATTGTGTGCTTAGACTGTGGTTCAGAGTGATTGAAAACCAGCCGAGGCCTCCCCCACAAGGCACTGTCTCAGGCCGACAGACTGGTCAACAACAAGGGAGCATCTTTATAAGTTCACACATAAATAAGGGGGTCTGGAATATTGTTGAAGGAATGGAAGAGTTTTGTTTTATTCATTCATGGGATGTGAGCATCGCTGACCAGGCAGCATCCATTGCCCATCCCTAATTGCCCAGAGGGCAGTTAAGAGTCAATCACATTGCTGTGGGTCTGGAGTTACATGTAGGTCAGACTATGTAAGGATGGCAGTTTCCTTCCTTAAAGGACATTAGTGAACCAGATGGGTTATTTCCCCTCTTGACAATCAACAATGGATTCGCGGTCATCAATAGATTCTTAATTCCAGATTATTATTGAATTCAAATTCCACCATCTGCCATGCGGGATTTGAACCCAGGTGCCCAGAACATTATCTGGGTCTCGGATTAATAGTGTCACAATAATGCCATCACCTCCCTGACAGACTATCAGCAGTAGGACTGTACAGGTGAATGGAGATACAGAATGCATGCGCCAGCTGTGACCGGAGATTATATAAGTGCTATTGCTCTGAGTTCCCGGCACCCAGTCAGAGTTTCACATCAAGACCACAAGATTTAGCAGCAGGAGTCCATTCAGCCCATTGAACTCGCTCTAGCATTCAATTACATCATGGCTGATTAACGGCTTCAGTTCCACTGTCCCTGTCACTCTCTGTTTCCCTCAGTTCCCTGTCTGTCTCAGCCTTAAATACATTCAGAAGTCACACAAAACCAGCTGATAGTCCAACAGGTTTATTTGAGCAGTGCAGCCCTGAGAGCTTGTGATTTCAAATAAACCTGTTGGGCTATCAGCTGGTTTTGTGTGACCTTTGACCTTGACCTCAACACAAGCACCTCCATACCGTGACCGAAATATATTCAACAGTAAATATCCACTAGTCACTGAGGCAGAGAATTCGAATAACTCACAGCCACTAGAGCAAAGGAAGTTTTCCTCATCTCAGTCAGAAACAATCTCAGGACTCTCCTGTGGTGTTACCAAATCCCCCAAAGCATGACAACAGGACCTCAGTCTCCTTCCAGAACAGGCCGACATGCCATCAGTGATCCTGGCTGTTTGCTATATCTGCAGGATGCTAACCTCCTGTCCTCCTTGTACAGGCATAACGAGTCTCTCCGAGCACCAAGTTACAGAGTTTGTACCTTTCAGTGAGATGCTGTTTTGCTATTCTTACAGGCAAAGTGAGTGATCTCACAATTCCTCTCTCTGCCACTTTGATCCCTATTCATTTTATGTGTTGCCATCTCATTGTAAACTCTTTGTAAATGTTGCCACCGAAGTTGATAGGGTTGTAAAGAAGGCATATGGTATGTTGGCTTTCATTGGCAGGGGGATTGAGTTTAAGAGCCGTGAGGTTATGCTGCAGCTCTGTAAAACTCTGGTTAGGCCACACTTAGAATATTGTGTTCAGTTCTGGTCACCTCATTACAGGAAGGATGTGGAAGCTATAGAGAGAGTGCAGAGGAGATTTACCGGGATGCTGCCTGGACTGTAGGGCAGGTCTTATGAGGAAAGGTTGAGGGAGCTAGGGCTTTTCTCATTGGAGTGAAGAAGGATGAGAGGCGACTTGATAGAGGTGCACAAATTGATGAGAGGCATAGATAGATTGGATAGCCAGAGACTCTTTCCCAAGGCCGAAATGACTATTACGAGGGGGTATAATTTTAAGGTGATTGGTGGAAGGTTTAGGGGAGATGTCAGAGGTAGGTTCTTCACACAGAGAGTGGTGGGTGTGTGTTGAATGAGCTGCGGATAGTGGTAGTGGAGTCAGATAGGCACATGGAGGAGAGTAAAATGTGGGCTATGCAGAGTAGTTTGATCTCAGCGTAGGATAGTCGGTCAGCACAACAGTGTGGGCCGAAGGGCCTGTACTGTGCTATACTGTTCTATGTTCTATGTTCTTTGGTGTACTCCCCACAGCCTACACACCCACTTCCCTCACTTTGTTAGTAAATCTCAATTCCCTTCTCTAACTGTCTGTGACTTTCCTTGATTCCTGGCACACTCGAGTGTCACAGCCAGTCAACCTGAGAATGCAGCCAATGGTTTGCAACTGCCCTCCTTCCCATCCACTCTGTTAGCCAGCAGCAAGCTGATACCTGCCCGAGGAAACAAACTCCTGTTTCAGCAAATGAGGCTGTGGGTTCTCCAGGTTTTCCACACGCTTCTCCCCAGGAACAGGGTGACATTCCAGGAAGACCCCAGTGTTTACTGCCCTTCAAACACATTCACATTCCTGTCCCAATAAGGTCTTCAGACCCAGGCTCACATTCCAATGTGACTGTGGGATATTTCCGCAGGAAAAGCATCAGCTGGGTCTCCTACAAAACCTTGCGTTGTACCTGATTGTAGTTCAGGTCAAGCCCAGCACCACACTGTAGCCACACATTAGCTCATTGGCTAATGTATATGGTGTGGCCGTACGGGACTCTTGTGGTACAGTGGTAGCGTCCCAACCTCTGTAATAGGGTCCCAGGTTCAAGGCCTGGCTATTCCAGAGGTGTGTCATAAATTCTCCCAACAAGTTGATTAGAAAAATATTTACAATATTTGTCTTGCTTCAGGCAAAAGTTTGACAGAAAAATGAAATTTACAATCACAGTTGACTCCCTCGCCATTGCCACCTGCTGCTGGAGGTTCTGTTACAATGGGATAATGGAGTATTCCATCACACTCCAGATACGTGCCTTGTAGCTTTCGGGAGTCAGGGGGAGAGTTACTCGCTGCAGTATTGCTGGCCTTTGGCCTGCCCTTGTAGCCCCTGTGTTTATGTGGTGAGTTTGGTGGAGTTTCTGGTCAATGGTAACCCCCAGGATGTTGGTAGTAGGGGTCTCAGTGATGGTAACATCATTGAATGTAAAGGGGTGGTGGTTAGATTGTCATTTACTGCACAAGTAATTACCCTGATGTGCTTATATAAGGTACGATTTGTCTGGTCAGCATGTAAAACAATAGTTTTGACTGTATTTCCATACACGTGACAACAATAAATCAAAACAAATCAAATCAAATGTCACTTGCCACTTCATAGACTAAGACTGTATATGAACAACACAGCAATGAAAGCCTCCAGACTGTGAAAAGTCAGCATCCTCTCCCTCCTTCCAGAGACAGAACAAATAATTTAAAGATGGCTTTTCTTCTCACTCACCATTTGGCTACAAGCTGCTGCCTTGAAACAGAATGAAGAGACACAGGTTTTAACCAACGACTGACCTCCAACAACCACAACCACGTTCCCATGAGAATGGAGCTGAACATAGAGCAACCAACGGCGAACATCCCCACTTATGAGGAAGAGAAGGTCATTGATGAAGCAGCTGCAGATGGTTGGGCCCAGGACACTCCTCTGAGAGTGATCAGTATTACTGCTGCCGAGCCACTCTTGGTGGCGAACACTGAAATCCCCCACCCAGAGTACATTTTGTGCCCTTACCATCCTCAGTGCTTCCTCTAAGTGTTGATCAACATGGAGACGCAATGATCCATCAGCTGGGGGAGGACAGTGTGTGGTAATCAGCAGGAGGTTTCCTTGCCCATGTTTAACCTGAAGCCATGAGACTTCATGGGGTCCGGAGTCAATGTGATGAGGCAACCCCTTCCTGGCTGTATCCCACTGTGCCCCCGACCTCCGCTGGTCTGTCCTGCTAGTGGGACAGGGCATATCCAGGGATGGGTGTCAAAACAAAAAAACAGAAAGTTGAGGAGTCATTGAGGTCAAAATGTTGACTCTGTTTCTCTCTTCACAGATTCTGCCAGACCTGCTGAGTTTTCCCCTGGGCCTCGGTATGAACACTCAGTGACACCACCATGACATAACTGCCTTCTCTCCCGCGATACCAGCTACCTCTACAGCATCGCGTTCAGCCTCTTTGGCACCTTACCCCTTGGAAGTTTAGGCAAGGATCCACAAGGATCAATGGGCAGACAGTTTCAGGTTGTGTAAATCATGTTCTCTCTCACAACACCTTTTAAATCTGTGTTCCCAGACCTGCTACCATCAGTCAATGAGAACAGTCTGCCTTTGTCCTCATTTTTAAACCTGTCTTGTCCATCTTTATCAAAGCTCCCCTCAATCTCCTTTGCTCCAATGAGAAACAACTTCATTCCTGGAGTATCCTAGAAACTCTCCTGGGCTAATTCTCCAGAACCCTCACTCCTTGCTAAATTGCAGGGACCAGAATGCGACTCAGTACTCCAGGAGGGGATTACCCTGAACTTTGAAAGAGTCAGCATCTCCTCCCTGGTTTATTCCCAATGGCTGTGTGTGCGAAGGCCGCGTTCCCATCTGCTTCATCACTGAGCCCCTCGGTATGTTCTGTCACCACCAATGGCGCCCATGTATCCCCCGGTCTCTCTTTCCCTGCAAACTCTTTCAACCTGGACCACAAAGTCAGTGTTGTCTCGCTCTACCCCCTTCTTCCAAAAACTAATCCCCCCCACCTCTCCTCATTAAACTCGGAGTGCCACTTCCCTGCCCATTCTGTCAGCCCCAGCAATATCCTGCTGCAATGGACTGGCTTCGTCCTCACTGTCCACACTCCTCCATGTCCGCTTCCTTTTCAAGCCTGCAGGCTGATGACTCGGTTTGATTGACATTTTTTGAGCTTTTAAGAAGGGTTACATTTCTATCAATGTACACGTGTTGCCCCCACAATAACCACCCAAAGAGAAGCCCCCAAGTCCTCACAGACCATGAGTGGAGAAAAGAGAAGCGGGTACGTCCTCCACTCTGTCCCTCAGTGCCCCTGTAGTGAGCAGTTCTTCACCAAGTGGACAGGGCACGGTTCAGGGAGTGCAGTGACACACTCTTGAGCCAGGCTGTCTGGGAGCAGGGATAATGGGG